>NC_057388.1:25776090-26076090 GCF_019320065.1 Cervus canadensis | reverse complement strand
TACACAGGAGGCTCAATAAAGTTGTTGAGTTTCTTCAACACTTTTCCGTCTTCATATCCCACCCCATGCTGGGCGTATATCATTGTAGGACATGTTTGTGTAAAATTTTCTCTCTTTCACTTCTCCCCAAAGTACTGCAAGTAGTTGTTTTCAATTTTAAAAGGAAAACAAACAAACAAACAAACAAAAAACCTTTAAAAAGTTAAAGGTGGAAATGACAACAAGAATGCCAAACACAAGATATATGTAGTTAATGATTTTTCCTGGAGGAGTCACATAGTGAATCTAGTGGCTACCTGTGATGGTAATGCAGATATTTATCCCAGATAAGAGACATGAGTGTGTGGCCTAGACTTGGATGTTCACTAGAGTGAAAGTGTTTTTTCCCTAGACCCTATTATGGAAAGAGCATTTTATGATCCTACAAATTAAAAAGAAAATCTTAACAGTTTTACTTATTATTAGTGGAGTTAATAATCACAGAAGTTGTAATTTAAAATATTTTTCTCAATAAAACTAAACTGTGCTCCAAGAGCTTTCTGGCAGACTCTGGAATATAACAAAGAAGCTTTGTTCATCTTAATGTGCTCAGAAAAATAGAAATTTAATCCCATAGAAATATGATTACATTTTAAATTTGACATTTCAACCTGTACTATTGAGACCAATAAGGGTATGTGCTCGGTCACTTCAGTCGTGTACAACTCTGTGACCCCATGGACTATAGCTGGCCAGGTTTCTCTGCCCATGGGGATTCTTCAGGCAAGAATACTGGAGTGGGTTGTCATTTGCTCCTCCAGAGGATCTTCGCGACCCAGGGATCGAACCCACGTCTCTTGCAACTTCTGCATTGGCAGGTTGATTCTTTACCACTAGCACCACCCATGTGTCATGGCCTAAATATGAAATCAGAATGAATCAATAAAGTAGAGAGTACAAATATCAAGAAGGCAAAATGACATGTCTGTTTAGTTCTCCTCTCCTTCTCAGTGCCTAGAACAATGTCTAATGTGCAGAGCAGCTCTTTAGAAAATATTTATGAAATGAATGAATACTCTACCAACACATCAACAGGCTTTTCATTCAGAAAAAGGAATAAGTTGAAGGGAATTAAAAATCAAGATCCTCTCCCAATATTAAATTCTTCTGCCAGTCACTGAAGTCAACCTCTGAAATTCTGAACTATCTGCATTTGAGTGTGTTTTGGGGGAGGTTGGGGGGGTCATACGTGTGTGCACACGAATTAATGATGTCAGCCAGGTTTATTGTGACCCAGTTACAACTTCTGACCCTTAGGAGCAAAGAAGACATGTTATTCCACTATTGGATATATTTTCCTCCTCACTACATACAAACACACACTGTAATACTGACCATCTAATAAAATAAACAAGCAAACAAAAAAATTCTCTAGATCTTAAATGGTCCCCACAGAAAGCGTCCCATTTCTCTGTTTCCCTTCCCAGCAAAGCTCCTCAAAATACCTCCTCCTCACTCTCTCCAGTTCCTCACCTTTCATTTTTCATTCACTCAACTCGTCAGCAGCATGATGATCACCCCTACTCCCCACTTTTTGAAACCCTTTTCTCCAAGGGCTCACAGCCCTCCTACCTCAATGGCTACTCCTTCTCAGTCTCATATGCTGCGTCCTCCTCATTGGAGGTGACCGTCTAAACATCAAAGCAGAAATGCTCAGTTCAACAAGCAACTCCTTCCTATTTCATTCACAAACACTTACCACAGTGGCCTTTTTGCTCATTCTTGAACTGGCCAAGTTCATTCTAGACTCAGAACCTTGTATCTGCTATCCTATCAGCTTAGAACACTATTCTTATAAGTAGCCCTCACCTCCTGTGTATCTCTACTTAAATATCACTATCATGGAGAGATCTTTTCTCATCATAACTTTATGGAGCCCTTTTCTTCATATTCACTGCTAAACCATGACCCTGCTTTATTTTCTTCATAATATTTGCTGAAAATAACATGCCATATATTTATCTATCAATTGGTACACTGTCTCCCTCCCGACTAGAATGTAATAACTATGAAGTTAGAATTCTGTTTTGTTCACTCTCACTGTTTTGGTGCCTAGAACAGTGTTTGGCCTATTAGAGGGCTCAATAAATATTTGTTGATTGAATGAGTGAAGAAGTACTAGCACCATATTCCACATGTGTATCATTTTGGTTTGCTACTATCCTACATTTAATTAAATATTCAACAAAAATGGTTTGATATCTACCATCTACCATGCAAATGGTGTGTGTGTGTGTGTGTGCATGATGTGGTGGGGACTAGGGAGGTTGTATCCCAACACTGGAGAAGAAAACGGGCAACCCACTCCAGGATTCCTGCCTGGGAAATCCCATGGACAGAGGAGCCTGGCAGGCTATAGTTCATGGGGTCACAAAAGAATCAGACACAGCTTCGCAACTAAATGACAATCCCAACATTACACCCCTCATAGCACTTAGAGTTTGTATATACATAAAAGTTAATAATAACATAAAGCAGAATATGGAAAATGCAACAAACATATCTCTTTGTTCATTCATTCAACAAATATTTGTTAAGCATCTCCAAAGAGCCTGCACTAAGAAAGGCAACAAAAAGCAGAAAGAAACAAAACAGGAAGAAGAGAAGCCATAGGAGATACATGGCCATATTCCAGATATATTTAAGGCTTATAAGTGGCAGGTTGAATGTGACTAAATAGAGTTAATAATAGGCAAGATAAGAAAGATACTTGGTGCATTTAAAAAAAATAGTAAGAATTAAAAATGTAATGAGTAACATCTCTAAGCAAAAGAGCCTGAAAAACTTCAGGCAGTAAAATATCCCATGTAAAGAAGCGCTTGCCTCAGTCACTCCCTAGAGAAGAAAGATATTTTTGTTCTGAATACATAGCATGTAGCAAAGACACAGACTCCAGAAAATTTATTTCAGGCATAAGGGGGAAACAGCCAAATACCAAGAAAAATATGTTCCAGACTATGATGATCAGATCAAATCATATTTTTATGCAATGCTATGTCGGAGCATCCTGCATGGCTTCTTATTCTAAATTTTTTTCAGATATGACGAGCCAAGTTTTCATATGTAATTATTGCCCTGTTTTGAATCTGTAATGGTAGATATTATAGAATTGTCAAAAGAGGTTAACTTCAATTTTTGGCCATTTACATTCTTAGGCATTTTAAGAATTGCTCTCTGGGAATATTTGACATTAACTTTGAAAAGCGTTTCACTGTGAGAAAAGTGTTAGATAGCTTACAAAACCACATGGTTTATTATTTGTGAGTGTAATAGAAATGCTGGGTTCAATATCTTTTTTTCATGAGGAATATCTGTTTGCTTGTTTGATTAAATACTAAATCAAAAGGTTCCCAGCATAGTTACCATATGGCTCTGGGATAATACTTACTATTTAACTGCATATGAAGATTTTAGATCAATATTAGTATTTAAAAATAAATGTGTAGACAATTACTAAGACAATGGACTGGTTCAAAATACACTAAAACATTCAGAGGAAAAAAAATGTAAGGAAATAGTGTGTCCCTTTTTAAAGTCTTTGCACAGATAAAATGTCATGGTAGCAAGCTCTGAGAGATTGTTCAGTTTGGGCTTTGGTTCTTCCTAACTCACGTGAGCACTGATGTAGCTGCATCAGCTTGCTACAATCTTTTCACAGTCTCAGAATAAATTCTCATATTCATTAACGACAAAAATGAAGAACAGTTCTCCACAGTGGTAGAGGATCAGGAAGGGTTGGTCCTTCGCACACACACAGAGTGGGCTGAGAAGCAGAACACCTATAAATTCACATTTTATTAGCCTGGTTCACATCCTGCTCGACTCCTCTCTCACCCCACAAGAGAAAATTCCTGTTTACATGTACAATCTCCTTGGGACCATGGAGGAGCACGAACTGTGCTGTATGAAAAAACAGTCATATGTGGGCAAAGTAAGCTTAATAAGACCTGCGAGAGCTGTACATCTCCCAATCTAAATTCCTCTTAAGAGATCAACCATCGCAGTTCAGTGAACTCAAACAGGAAACTCCTGCAAGCATCAGTACCTTTAAAAAGTTCTACAGTTAATAAACCAATAAAACTGACAGTTGAGTATAACTGACATTCTTAACAATGAAGATAGACTACCATGACTAAATGAAGGTAGCTCTGTATTCTTAGCATAGCTGTATCGTTTAAAATAGATATTGTTTTATACCTATTTTGTTATATAAGGAAACATTTCTATTCTTGATTATGCTCTATAGAATACTGAGATTAAATGACTTTTCAAAGTCACCTAATGGAAAAAACATTTAATGCAAAAAGAAGTCCAAGTGTTGAAATACTCTATCCAATCTATCATCTGGGATAAATGTTCTTTAACTGAATTACAAAAATATGAGGATCTTAAAGATGAAGTTGGACATCCAATAAGATACTACAAACATGCCATGCAACTCTGTATTTAGTGGCTTAACATCTTGTTTTAGGTGAATTGTTTTGTTTGAACCACTCTATTGAGACATGAGAAGCTTTGAGAACAGCAAACTATGGGGGCAAGGAGCTGGACTCTAAACATGGTTCAAAAGGGGTTTTGCTGGAACCTGTTTTGAAGAGCTTTAAAGAAAATTCTAGGCAGCCATTTACCTTACAGAGTTAGTAATAAATTTGGTGTGACTTTAAGGCAAAGAGCTTAGATTATTTTACTTATCTAAGTCTCTTACAGCTCTTATTACTGTATTTATTTCATTAATGAATATATAACCTGTCTTGCTCCCCAAAGTATTTTCAGTTGCTTAGAAAAATCTGCATGATAAAATAAAACTAAAATAAAAAAAACGGGATTAAATGTGGGCCATAAATATAGTTCTGAGTATTCTATCAGACAAACTAAAGTAAGAATATAGTTAGTTATAAAATAATAATTCTGCATAAGATAAAAACATACCTGTTGTTTCAGAGAAACACACATTTTCCTACAGCGAAGTCTGCATAAAATTCTCACACAGCAAAAATTTCCCCACAGTTCCTCAGAGAGGGGATACAGAGGAGCTTTGGGGATGTCATCTACAGTCATATCCCTATAACACATGGAGAACTCCATGGAGCTATTTCTTTCTGCGGTTGTCCCACCATGTTCAACAGGGAATTCATGCCAAAACACAATTTAGTAAGTGCAGTTTGAAAGGATAGCCAAAACCACACCATCTATGCACACAGCTTTCTGATTGGCTAACTTTATCCAGGGATAAATTTCCATGCTATTTAGCAGACTAAATGCCCTAGGATGTATATCCTTCAGTCAATATTTTTAAATATTATTTCTCAGAAACCAAGATTTGATAAGAGTCAGGTCATCAAGGTTATGCTTCATAACATCCAGGAGTGTAGGGATTGTATATGGCTAATCCTGACTGACAGCTTGTCCAATCCATTTCCAAACCTGCTTCTATTGGAAAACCTATGAGATTCAAGTCTGAATTGTCTCCCACTCCAACTCCACCAAAAAGCATACCAAGGCAACATCTTTAGTTTAGGTAGTGACAAGATTACTTTAGAAAACAAGTCTGGTTATACTAAAAACACATGCACTGTATAATGCAGCCCACATAACTTTAGAGTTTAAGCTCTTCAAAAGTGGGGATCTTTGTCCATTTTCTTTATTGCTATTTTCCCAATGACTAGAAATAGTGTCTGGCATACAGTTGATATTTAACAAAAAAACTGGTAATAATTGGCTAGAAGAGTGATAAGGAATAAAGCTTTTAAGAATCATTGGTGATTAAAAACTGAACTTATATTTTACTATTAATGCAAATATTTATATTTAATAAACAGTAGTATGCAACATTTTTAGTGTCCGCAAATAATGTTTTCTGAATATGTGAACTCAAGTATGTCTTATACTAACTTGGATGTCCCCCAGGAACCCATGATCCATTGGTTGGGCAGTACTGAATAAAAGTTTTGTTTTTATTATTTTGGCCTTGAAATTTGTCTCAGAGGATATCTGAAATTACCTACCAAGTTGCTGAGAAAATGGTGTGATTAAGTACATGGGATATGTACTCTGCTGACCTACATTTCACTCATGGACTCATTGGGTTCTAGCTGGATGAACTTAGGAAATATACTTTATTTCTCTGAAGTCTTTGATAAAAGCATAATTATATCTGTACATCTAAATGTTGTGAGGACAAATGAAATAATATATGTAGAGAGTTTCACACATACTGAGAGCTGTATAAAGTGCTCCCTTTTTTCCAAGAGATTCTATGTGAATAACAAAATTTGTCATAACACCAATTTTGGTTCCTTACAAGAAATCCACTTCATTGACATCTTCTTCTGTGTCCTGTATCAAGAAGACTGACAGCCAGAGCAATTGAAAATATTACCTGACCTGCCAGATATTCAATAGGGAACAGGGATATTCAAAATACAATAGGGAATTTTCTACTAACCCAAATTCTTGCCATGGCATTAAGCTTCAGGTTCTGAATAAATGTGATATCTGCATTTCTCAAATGATGCTCATAAAGCTCATTGTATAAGCAATGCCCTGAAGTTGCAAGTGGAAAGCAAAGGAAAAATCATTTATTAAAAGGGCTAATAATCTTCCACAGTTATCACATTTCTCCATAATATTAAATATTTAATACTTGGTGGCCTTCATCCATATCAGACCACATGAATAAATAGCAGGCTTGACAGTTTCCTGGTGAATCACTGACAATCAATGCGATACTAATAAATGAGCATTGTTTTAATATTTTTTTACTTAATATTTTGTTTAGGGTTATCCAAAAGAAAAGCTAAATAATCAATGACTGTTTAGTGTGTCTGTAACAAGGATTATGGGGATCTCTTTCATCTTTTCTCTTTTTTGCAACACGAGACAATAGTCTCTTTATTGCAGTTATTACTGACATTAATGCAAATATTTCTGACAAATGGAAAATCTCCTTGTAATTAAATTTCTGTTGTACTTTAATGTTTGTTCCTTAGAAAGTCCCTGTTAACAGATTTCAAGCTGTGATAATAATATTTTCTTCGCATGTTATCAAAGTTGTAATCTGTTTTCTTTCCTGGAAGTCATTCAAAATAGCAATAATGGAAAAGCATTTTTTTCAACATTAGGGTGAACTGTTCTTGAATGTCAACTTAAAGTTTCAATAAAATGAAGAACTGAAAAGAATAAATTTATTTGGAAATTAAAGTCTCAGCAAATGTTACAGTCTAGAAAGTATTGACTTTGCAGAGGTGAATAGGGAGAATAGGTGAACAGGGAGAGAGGTACATTGAAGAAACGGAATTTATAGGTGCTTTTAGAGCTGTAGCCTTTGTTAATTAAGTTGTAATGTTTGAATATGATACAAAGAGATTCTGAAAATAATCTCTCATTGAGCTCAACTTCTCTTTTGGCTTTTGACTAATTAAACAGAAATGGCCTATCTTAGCTTAAATTTGCAGTAACTAATAGATTTGGGAAAATGAAATTTCAGTTTCCCCAGATAATTACTCCTAAGCAAACTATGATACCAAATTCCTTCACAAACAACAGTAAGTTCAAACAGACAGAAGTCTGTTTTAAATCCTTATATTTGGTGTACTCACACATCTATTTTGAGCTTTTTATCACTTTTGATTTTTTTTAAAAGGAAGGCTCTCAAACAAGACCACCTTTTTTAACAAATGAAAAAAAAAATTGCCCCAGATAATTAAAGAACTTAATTAAAGCATTAGAATAGTTTGCCACTGCCCTAGAACAACTTAATTAAGGTTGTTGATTCCCATCTAATAGTCTTTACTCCACACTGTTCCTCAGTAGAGAACTCATGGTAGAACATTTTTATTCATAGATGTTTCACAGCTCTGTGAATGAAGAATTCACATTTCCCAGATGGAAATCTTTGTTGTTTTTTTTTAAGTTTTAGCAATTCTTTCTTCTACTACATCTGCAAAACTAAATCATGGCCCCTGCAGAGATAAGCTATCAACTCACTGTGGACATTAGGAAAATGTATCTCTAGAACATTTGATGAAAGGAGGATTTATAGTTTATCACAAGCCACTTACATGCACAAGTGGTAGGATAGTTGAGAGACTTCTGGTTTTCATTAATAGATCAAGTTATAAAACTTGCTCCCATTTCAAAGACGAATTGCCTATTTGTAAATCCTTAAACAAATAAAAATAACTATTAAAAAGACTCAGAGGTTCAACAGACTTCAAATGGACTTGTTTGGGGTACTTTAGGCAACAGATGTCCCCTTCAGTGAAGACAGAAAATGAGTATCATGGGAGTTCCTGATAAAGGTAAAGGTGCAACAAGAATCAGCAGTCTTTACCACAAATATTTGATAAATTTTAATTTTGCCCCCACAATTATTAATAATCAATTTGTCAAAGAAATAGTGACATGTACTCACCACTAACATTTCACTCTAACATTTAACTCTCATTATAGGTAGTTAGCGATTCTCTTTTAAACACAACAACTTAAATTCCCAATCTGTTATTGTCATCAGAGAAAGACTGAGTCCTTTCCTAAGACAGACTTCCGTGTGCCCCCAACCAGTTAATTCCAATCAGAAATCCCAACTCCTATATCATCACACGGAATGATGATTGATCTAAGCCCAAAGATTTGTCTCTGGTCCCATATACTTTCCTCCCCAGAGTTCTCAAGGAATAATCCCCAGGGCAAGGAAACCATATTCAGTAGTATTCTGCAACCCCCCCTAGTCTTGAAAATTCACTTCCACTAAAATCCTTTCTCTCTTATCCATCCTACACCCACCCCCACCCACCCCCACACCCCCCCCACACACACACATTGGTGGTTAGTCTTTAGCAAATTTGGAAAAGATGAAGAACAACTGATTTTCAGTGAATTCCAATGGCACAAAATTAATGTCTCTGACAGAATTAACCAAGAAAGTTGTAGGCCATCAACACTACAGCTTCATGCCAGATAACATGAAAGTTACTTGCTTCCTGAGTGATTTGTCATATAAGAATGTGGAACTAAAGGTTTTTAATTACTGTCATATCACTTACCTGTAAATTCAGGATAGTTACTTAAGGTTTTGTTCCTCATTTTTCTCATCAGTAAAATGGGGATAAAAATAGTTCCTACCTTTATAAAGTTATTACATGAGCAACTATTCAACTATACATTTACTTACTGTTTAGCACAGTGCTCAGTAAGTAGCATTTCCCTTAGCTCCCTTTCATTTTTTAAAAAAATTCAAACAATTGAAAATGCTGAATTTCGAATGCATTCACAAATCAGACTCAAGAAAAGAAAAGCTATGTGGCTCTCTAAATCATCCTGTTTAGAATACATTTTCTTTATGCGGTAGAAGTTATAAGCAGTCTTATCAGAGATATGTGTTTATGACATTAAATACACAGTTACATGTACAAAATTGTTACATAATGCATTAAAAAATATATAATGTAACTAAAGAGTAAGGAAATAGAAAGGTATAGAGAAAAAACTAACATATGAAAAGAAAGCCTTAAATTTTGTAAACATTTCAGAAGTGGGTTAAATATTTGCCTCTGAGTTTTCTAGCAGCCAATATAAAGAAGGTAATGTTATTATTACATAAACCACAATGTTTACACAATAGAAACAATAGATATTGAGGGGCAAAAGTGATTTACACACTAGTGATTACTATAATCATAATAATGCATTGAATCTTAACAGCAAATTGTAAAATTATCTAAGGATAGCAACAAATAATATAAAAGGAATTTACCCAGGGATGAATGAGACCATATTTAGGGAAAGAAAAGACAGTAAATTATTGAATTTGATAAAGCAACTCATGATATTTCTCAGTATTATTAACTAATAAATATTTAAATCTAATACTAAAGTGGTTATATAGTATTATAGTATTTTGATAAGTATAGTATTTTTACAATAAAGTATCATATACTTTTATAAGTATCTTCATTTCTCATAATTAATGTCTAATATTTAACTCATGTTATATGCATTCAATCAGAAAATCGAAGGATTCTAACATTTTTGCAAATCCTGGTTTTAGTCTGGGCATACCATATTATGTCATATGCTTCAGAAAACACTTTCTAAAACAGCAACTTCTGAGAAGTAAATTATTTAGGGATATCCTTGGGGAAAATCTACTCTTAAATTCTGTCTCTGTCTGTTTCTCTCTGCCTCTCTCATTCTAGTTTTCAAGTTAAAACTGAGCCCTAAAATCTGAGTTGACTCTGTTGATGCATAAATGTTGAAGATTTATGTTGAAGATTCCTAAAGCCTTTAGGAATGCCATGGCTTCACAGTATCAAACAATATAATGATTACATTATAACAGCATGATGATTTAGCATTAAACATATCTTTTAATATATTATTTTACATAATAAGAACTAAGCTAAAAAGGTAAGTTACGTATATACTGTAGGTTTCTATCATAGATAAGCTGATCAATAAAACAACCTGTAAATACTTTTCTCTGTGGTTGAGGCAGAGAAATAAGAAGTAAAAATAATTTTCCACATCATTTTAAATCTAAACTCACAGACAAATTGTCAGTGTACATGAGTTACTTCAATTAAATTCTCTGTTACTTTAAATAGAACATAACGTTGTAGATGTTTACTAAGAATTCATCTTTTCATCATGTAGCTCCTTCTTTAATGCCTGTTTAAGTTTGGACCAATCAGGATAACTTAAGGACATCTCAAAAATAGAGATACTGTTCCTTGATCTTTTACTGCCCAAACTCTCCTTTTATTTACTTCTTTTGAGTGAAGGGTTTGGAGAAAAGGACTAATCATCCCTAATGAATTTGGTGCTGGTGAAAAATGCCAGATGGGCAGTCACAGGAACTACAGTTCTTTTATTCACAGGCTAAAACAGAACATTTTCCCCTGTACTTTGCTTTCAGATGCAACCTGGAGTACAAAGCTATCTTGCATTCCCAGACCTGTCCAATCTCTTCTTCCTTAATCAGCATTTTCACATTTCATCAAGTATCATTTCTGATAGAAATATCCCAGCTACATGGAAATCACCATTTCTCATTATTCATTTCTCAGACAGCTTTGCAAAAATAGAGGTTTCATATTAGCAATGCCTTTCGATAGGCGGGTTATATAGTGCTGAAGGAAAATTAACTTTGGCAAAACAAAATAATATATGTGATGATCTTCTTTGTTCTTTCAGTCATCTAATTTACAACAGATTTATACAAAACAATAGATGGTTTTATATATATTCAGTCAAACTACCCACCTTAGAGCATTCTTGATTTAAAAAAACAATAGAAAATTCATATTGGCTCATGATAGTGTTCCTAATTATTAGGCCAAGGAAAATGTTCAATTAGGATGAAACAGCCCGGAGATGCCACAATTAATTTTTTATAATTGTTATTTCTCCAGAATAATTAACATTTTAACTGTGGCTACAAAGTGCTGGCCCAAAAATTCTGAAAGACAGATTAAAAAATGCTAAGATCCCAAAGACTTACATAAGTTGCTTGAGGTCACGCAGATAATAAACAAAAATAATAATAACCACTGAGTTTGTATGAATATAAAGTCTACCCCTTACTATTTCTCCACTGTCAAAGCTACATCTCCAGACCAGAACGGTAGTCTCAGGTGTCCAATTGCTTCCGAAATATTTTCAACTTCTATCAGTGTATCCAAAATTGAATTTTAATATTTACTCACTAATCAGCTCACATTCTGCTATTTGTGCCACTATTACAAATTCTTTTTGGGGTCACACTTAATTTTTGCATCATTTACATCCCCAGTGTTCGAGTATTCAATCTTCCTTTTTTTCTTCAAAATTTCTTTTGGTTCTCAGCAATAATGGTAACTTTAAATATATATATATACACACACACACACACACACATATAAACACTACACACACACACAATTACAAGAAAAAATGTTAATTTTATACCTCTTTTAATACCATTAAGGTCCACATATAAATAACCATCAAGACTGGAAGGTCATGCTTAAAAATGAAAATTATTGTATTTGAGTAGAACAATTAAAAGTGATAGCTCTTTTTTTATAACAATCTTTAATGTGATTTCATCCCAAAAATATGGAAAAGAAAAATGGTGTCACAAAAAGGTGTCAGTATTTTCTCCTATTGCCACTAACCTTAAGGCACTAAATCTTCAAGCTCTTGTCATTCAAGTTTGCCACGTACTGTGTTCCTTCCACAAGTCATTCTGCAAAACTTTATGTAATTGATCTTCTTCAAACAAACCATTTAAGAATAGCTCCTATCTAGAACACTCCAGTAAGTTGTTCCAAGTCTAAAACACTAGAGGGAAATTAAAGACTCTCCATAACCTTGGCTTAATTTCTATATCCAGTATCACTTCTCTAAAATGAGCACTTCACTCCTGCTAGCCATCACACATTCGTACTTCCATTCTTTACGTCTGAAAAGCAGTTGCCACCTTTCTTCACATAATACCTTTTGCTGCTGCTGCTGCTGCTAAGTCGCTTCAGTCGTGTCCAACTCTGTGCAACCCCATAGACGGCAGCCCACCAGGCTCCCCCGTCCCTGGGATTTTCCAGGCAAGAACACTGGAGTGGATTGCCATTTCCTTCTCCAACCTTTTGCTGAGCATGTAGTTAACATGCCAATTCCCTCATAAATCCTTCTCAAGCCCTACTTTCTGCTTCCTTCATGTCTTGGGAATCAAGTATCTACTATATATTTAAACACTTGTTTATTTAATGCTGTGTTATTTAAATTGTTGCTTTATTATTTATTGTTGAGGGTTTTTTCTGTATTTGTTTTCTTGAGACCAAGAATTGGGTCTTATCAATCTTCTCTTGAGTATTCAGAGCATACAGTAACATTCAGTAAGCAGAAAAAGATTAGTAAACTCTAGCTGATTTATTGATTGGGATTAATGCTAACTTCTACAGCAGACATTTATTTTAAAACACAAAAAAGATGACTTTTCTAAGACCTTGTGAATTTAGTCTGAACTCAAATATTAGCATATTAGAAAATTTAAAAGACACTCAGGAATGAATAAAGAGCAAGTTCTTAAGCTTGGTAAATTAGGTTTTGGATTTGTGAACATATACAGTAATTTCTTATCCAGACAATTTCTATGGTTAAAAGGAATTACATTTATATATTAAATTCTTCATTTTTAATAAAATAAAACCTCAGTAATTTAGCTGGTGTTTGGATGGTGCTTAAACTGAACCCAAAACCCTATCATTAAAATGTATGATCCTGGAATCATACTCAGAAACCTTATGTTACCATTTAAAGTAACTGTTAAAGATATTCACTGCATAACAAATACAGGTCCTGTTCTTACACATTTAATTCTACTGAAGTTATTACAAACTATTGATATTACAAAATTTAAACACTTATTACCAAATATTAGCACCCTATATATAAGTGTGTGTGTGTGTGTATTAAAGGTTTGTAAATCTTGAAGAAAAAGAAATGTGAAAACAGAAAAACATGAAAAATGAGCAAGACCAACTCTAACCTTTGACAAATGTTATCAAAAGTAACAAAGCTTTGTAACTCATTACCTGACTTTCTATTCTGAACTATAAATATTTTAATGGAATAATATATAAAACAATGATACAAATACCTGGCATTTATCCAAGCAAATTGTTCAGATCTATTTCTACTGTTAACAGGTATGTACCTAATCTACTGTTAACAGTAGAAATAGATCTGAACAATTTGCTTGGATAAATGCCAGGACAAGTTCATTAACATCACTGCATTTCCAGTTTCTTCATCATCTTAAAAATCTGAATAATAATTATCTGTAATTACAACGAGAATTAAATTATCTGTAATTACAATGAGAATGTCTTTACCTGATCAATGAGATTCTGGAATAACCAGTGACTGAAAACTGAGGCTGACTTTTAACTTCTCAGTCTTCCTTTTCAGATATTTTCATACACTTCCCTGACTTTATTGTTCAGCTCTGCATACTTACCTAGACCCTACATGAAGCATGAGCATTATTTCTTGGTGGTCAGGACATGGCCTCTTTTTCCAGGTTACCCTTCATCTAAGTCAACCTCCTTGCTCCTTAGCATGGCCTCCTCATCTGCTATGACCTTACCAGCCTCTGGGTTCTTCAGTCCTAAGACCTTAACTCTCCTGTTTCTCAAACTGTTTGTTTGTTTGTATTTGTTTTCTCTCCAGTGTAATAAGGCGTCTCCCTGTATCTTCCCTTGGATTCCTTAGAACCAGAACCCAACTTGACCTTTATCCATACAATTCTTTAGCCATACAAATACCAAGTTTTATGATCTGCACTGCAATTTACCACTTTCAAGTGACCAGTTCAATAGAATTTAGAGTTCATTTTCTCCCTTATCTACTGTGGCATAGCTGCAGGGATTAACAGGCAAAATCTGAGTGACCAGATTCCGGAGGTATCCAGGAGGTTTAACTCATTATTTATGTCTTAAGAGGTACAAACATTCTGATCTCTGTCTACTTGAAAAAAACAGTCACTTTAGTAGAAGAAATATCACCTTAACGACTAGAATTAGATAAAAGACACTAAAACACATCACAGTGGACATGAGATTCACCTAGGGAGATTTTATAAAATGCTTCTGCTTGATCCTAGCCCAAACAGTTAAATAAGAATGAGTTGGGACCCAGTGTCCTGAAGAGCACGCGAACATGTGCATCTGCTCATGGAGGTGTTCGTGCATTCTTACTGACGTGGCCACCTGACTGGCTTCCATCTGAGAAGACTAAGGTTTCAGGTCCTCGGTTAACAGACTTAAAAGTTCCTGGGCAATACCATTATATATTCCTGTTTTCTGTGCTATGAAGAAAACTTCTTGGCAATGACTTTGCCACATGCTAGGCCAATAGATAATGTAAAACTCTGCACTTTTGAATGACTTTATTTCAAGACAAAGTGACTCAAGAAAATGCATTTTGGAAGATTAATCCATGTTTTGTTCATTGTGAAAATAAAACCTTATCTGAGAATTGCTGTGAAAATTTTGTGGGTCCCTCTGATCATTTTGAAACTTCAGTAAAGTAGAAAACGACACCACTTATTTACCAGAGTGATAAAACTGCCAAGCTTCACATGTAGTCTCTATATAGTTTTTATTTAAACAACCTAATGGTTTCTTTAAGTTGCAATTTAAGGAACTGATATCAATTCATGTTACTTGAGCTGTGTTTACATTAAGATTTAGTTTCCTTTCTTAAGTACTTTAAAACATAGTAGGTTCAATGATGCTCAGTACATCCAGACACTCAATAAATGCTTTTTGATGATAATGATAAAGCTATTTTAACGTGGGTGTTCTTTCTCTTTACTTACATTCAATATCTTGCTGAAATTCAGACCACAGGTTGTCTTACTGATTTTTTTCCTTAAAATTACATAAAGTGGGTGGTATTGAAGTCTTTTTCTTTTTGGCTTCATTTTAATTTTTTATTTAATCCCAAAAAAGACTGCATTTTCTAAAACCAAGCTGATGTCTTCTATCAGTAAGACAGGTAACATAGATAAACTTCACCATGCTGTTTTATGTTCTCTGCCTTGTTTTTCTTTGCCTCACTCCCCTAATCTTCCTAAATAGTTGCAAATAGTTGCTCTTCTGGTTGAGACAGTGTTCCCACAGGTAGTGCTATGAAGTGGGGGGTTTGGGATCAGAGGTCAATGAGCTTGCTTTCATGTATATAGCTCTACTGTAACCCAATGCATCCCTTTCCCCTGAGCAAAGCATTTGTCTTCTCAGCATGAACTGTCTACATGCAGAGCAGGGTAGGACCTTACAGACAGACTGAGGATTGACCTTCAAAGAGTTAAAACTCACAATAGGGGTTTCATTGTAATACAGTTGATGACAAAAGAAATGTTGAACCACATCTCCCACCTCATTATACTTTGAAAAATCTGAAAAGACTAATTGTCTTCATTTCCCAAAAGTAGATTTCAAACGTCTTACTTGA
Organism: Cervus canadensis; assembly: GCF_019320065.1. Lineage (NCBI taxonomy): Eukaryota > Metazoa > Chordata > Mammalia > Artiodactyla > Cervidae > Cervus > Cervus canadensis. Next base: position 26,060,058 of record NC_057388.1, on the reverse strand, counting down.
CTACAGACTGCATGCAAGGAGTCATGCAAAGCTATCTGTTGCAGTGGCTTCCCCATAAAACAAAGAATAGCCCAAAACACTACACAGACCCTTTCCAATCAAAGAGACTGAGCTTTAAAAGTTAACTTTACTGCCTGATTCTGAAGTTTTCATTTTCCTTGCCAGACAGGTTCAAAAAGAATGTCTGTTTTCATTTCATCAAGCTTAATCCATACATAACATCCTTTCCCACTATTTACTAGACTACAGCTATCAAATGAAGATATGATGTCTGTGTTTGGGTTAGTTACTTTAAATTCTAATGACCATGATGTAATCACTGTAATCAAGAAAAGCTTGTCTGTCTTTAGATTTAGGTCCTTTGCCATTGGCCTGGCACACTTTCCAGTCTTTTCATTAAGCTAACCACAATTTTGCCAAATTTGTAATTATCAGTGAGTTTGCTTTACATAGCCTTGGGGTGCCAAATTCAAGTTTATTCCACTGGTTTTGTTGTGGTGTTTGTCATTGTTCTAGCAAAACAGTTTACAAATATTTGGATAAGAAAACTTTATCAGCAATACTTTTTTTTTACTGTACTGATATGTTTGTATATTTGAGTCCTTTTTCCCAAATTATGCAGGGTTTTTTTTTTTTTACATTTATATCGAAAGTGGAGATTCTCCTCTGCCCAAGTAAACATTTAGAGCAACTTGGAAGTTTAGAAAGAATTAAGTTTTTTTAAAAAGATGAAAATTGTACATGTAGATGTAAAAATGTTTTTGAATATTAATTTCTTTGTGTTTTGTAAACTAAAAGTTTTCATAAATAAAATGGGAATCATGCACAGTTTCCTTGTTTGAGTTAAATTTAGCTCTTGTAAAAAAAAAATGCCACTGTATTCTTATTCTAGGTACCAACTTCTAAGAATTTTCCTTTTTAACTATTCACTAAAAAGTAGCCACAAGATCCTCTTTGTCTTTTTTTTCCCCAAGGAAAAATACTTCCTAATGAGTCTGGAAATCAAGAAGCATTAAATAAATAATTTTTACAAAAATTACCATTCCGGTTGACAGAATTTTGCTACTCCAACTCACTTAAAGCCCACTTCACCACAGTTACCCTGGATAGCATTCAAATTTACCTACTCTCCTGACATGTCCCTAAACCTATGAAATTTCTTCGAATCTGGCTGTCCCTATGCTTACTTTGCATATACAGGATAATTTTTTCAGTCTTTTAGGTTGCAAGGTGAACAGACCAAATGGGAAAGGAGAGGATGATTTAGTTGCTAAGCAATAGACTGGTAAGGATCAGGGATATCTTAATTAAGCTCTGATAAGCTTTCAGTATGGGCTTCCCTAGTGGCTCAGAGGTTAAAGTGTCTGCCTGTAATGCGGGAGACCTGAGTTCGATCCCTGGGTCAGAAAGATCCCCTGGAGGAGGAAATGGTAACCCACTCCAGTATTCTTGCCTGGAGAATCCCATGGATGGAGGAGCCCGATGGGCTACAGTCCACGGGGTCTCAAAGAGTCGGACACGACTGAGCGATATATGGGTATGTGGGTAAGCTTTCAGTGGTGTTTTGGGAAAGAGAGAAAGGAGACATTCATGAACTTCATGTGCCTTTTTTTTCCATTTCTTTTAAACTGAGAGGGATGATCTATTAAGACAGGAACATGAATCATTTTTGCTTCCCAGTGTGTCAATATAATAGAGGAAGACTAAACCTTCCACTTCCTGGTAATGCCTTTATTCCTTTGCCTCAGCAATGGCAGAAGTGTAGATTGATGGTCTTAATTAACCCCCACAGGATAGCATCCAATAAGATTGATTAATTAACATATATTAATTATTCATTTAAATGGCTGATATAAATGGATTGTCATGTTTTAGAACAATAATCTTTTGGTAGATTCTATTTCATTTGCACCAATTAAAGAAATTCACTGAGACCAATAAAAAAAGAGGTTAGCAGAGTTAATCCCACTTATTTAAATAAATTATCTTAATATATTATTACATATAATGAAAATTTACATTTTAATTGAATAGTAATTTAAATGCCTGATGTGATTATCATCAATAAAGAGAACTACTTTCAGAATGACAACAGTAACTTAGTTCCAGGAATTTAAAGGAACAACAGTTTTCTTAGGCAGGAATGGTGGGAAATGAAGTAAAATACAACCAAATATGACAGATACAATAGGGTGTTTAGGTTAATAGGTGCAATGCATGTCTATTATAAAAAGTTGTTGTTGAAGCCATGCTTGTTAACCTTTAACCCTAGAGCTTTATTCAGCAGTTAACTTGCTTACCAGCAGGATATCTTTGTGATTTCTTTAACTAGCTCTAAGCATAGAAAAGTCAGTCCTGACAGAGTGACAGTAAAGAAGGAAACAATTCCTCATGTTTCCTAAAAGAACATATTTCTCACATTTCTTTTAGGAGAATTTTGATACACTAAGAAAAAGTCATGATTTCAGCTTTAATAAGTGATAAGAAAACGGCATCTGTTTAACATCATCAAGTTTTAAAATGCAAAATTTTTGAAGAACCATGGGCCAAGAAATTCAGAGAATGATGAAATTTACATACATGCTGTTAATCTTTATTAACTTCTAACAAATGTTCATTATGTATTTTTGTGTGTGTTTACATGCCTGAAACTGAGGTGGAAATTGATGTTAATGGCTTTAGTCCTTTGTTTCCAATTTAAATGAATAATTTTTAAATTGATATTTTAATGACAGCCTTGAAATAAATGGAGTTATTCTCCCATGACACAAAACTAGGATCCTAATTCTGTATCTTGAAGAGATACAGATGATGTGGGCAACTCATACAGATTTCCATGGCACCCCTGGTTATACTGCTATATCATATCTTTTATGTCATTCTAGTGATCTGTTATTTAATGCTCCATATATTTAACTTAATTTTATGTGTTATACTCTCAAAGACCTTTGTAATGTCCCTATGGGACTGTATCCCAGCAGCGTGCAACACAATGCCCCATATATAGTAGCATCTTAAGGTAACATCTGTGGACTTGGTTTGACTTAACTCTTACTGAGTCAATTAGGCTAAAAAGAAACAGGGTGTGTGTGTGTGTGTGCTGGCAACAGGGAGAGGTAGGGTTCAGACACCATGAGGAAGGGAATGGAGTAAGACAAACACAAGTGAAGAATTAGCAGCTGTGCTTGAAGAAGAGGCAACTGATAAGGAGATAATGAAAGTTGAGGCAGAATACAGGCTCAGGGTCCACTGAAGCGAGGCTCAGGTACAGAGGAAAGCACACATTTATCCTTCGTGTGCAGCATCACGAGACCAATGTGAAAGAGGGCCAGGGAGCACAAGGTCATGGGTGCAGCTACCCTGGTGGAGACAGGGGTAAGCAGAGGCAGAAAGGAGCACATGGCCCATGAAATGGGCACCTCACACTCGGCTCTAGCAATGAGTGACATTTAGGAACCCAGGCCCTGTGCTGGCAGACTGCCAAACCTTTTCAATCACAGCCAGAAACCTACTATTGTCTGAAATACTCCAATTTTAATTACAACATTAAAAAAAATCATATAGATCAAATAAAATATATATACAATTTTCACTGATAGCCTAGAAATCAACAGTCTGTGACTTCTAATATTTGCAAAGAGGAGTTATGGAAAATTTTATTATTTTGTTTTTTAAAAGCACAAAAAGTGACATATTTACTGCTGCTTTCCTATATAGTAAAAGATGTGAGATGACACCCCATGACACACTTGGGAATTCAGAAGTGGTGATGCTGCTCAATGGACAACTAGCAATTTTAGCAATTTGTTCAGAGCACCACACATACTATCGGTGGGTCAGTGATCCTTAAATATGCTGAGCAAATGTAGTTGCTTTATTCAGCCGATTCTCTTCTTAAACTTTACCTAGTAGGAGGCTGGGAAGGAGGGAGGAGATTAGACTCTTGCTTTTTATGCAGTTTAACACTCAGTTTGAAGCACACACTTAAACAGTCTCTAGGTAGTAAAGTAGTTCCTATCTCATATGACTCTAGGGCACCACACCTCCCAGCCCCAAGGCCAACCCTCTCCATAAAATGACTTCCTTACACACAATGGCTGTATCTACTTGTTTCTGGCCCTTGCCCCACTATCCTCAGCCTGAGTTTTGCCTTCGGAAAAACTTTAGCCAAAGAATAAATTTAATCAAAGAAGTGAGAAAATGCAGAAACAAAGGAAAATAATCCAACAAGACTAAATCATAATAATAGTCATTCAGCAGAGTCAAGGACCTTTAGTTGCTTTTCAAGGGCTATAGATAATATTCTGAGCCATATGCTGTGAGCTGTCCTGTAAATACTGAAACTTGCGCCTGGTGGAGGAAGTTAACTACATGATGGCCAGCCTGCAGCCATGACAAAAGCTGCCACAATCCCAAGAATCTGCATCAAAGAAAGGAAATGAAAGACCCTGGAACTGAAGACTTACTGTACCTAAAACAATCAAGATGACATTGATCAGATCATCACCTGGCCAATGGCAAGATGACAGTCAGAGCTGACTGTGCTGATTCTACATGAAGTCCCCTCCCTCTATCTATAAAAGCTCTTACCCACTGTATGTCATAGGGGGGGAGGGTGGCAGAGAGTCAGCCTTTAGGTAGGAGTCTGCCCTCTCCACCCCAGTTGCCAGCATCCGAAATAAAGCAAACTTTCCTTTCCACCTACCTTGTCTCTTGAAAGTGAAAGAGGAGAGTGAAAAGGCTGGCTTAAAGCTCAACATTCAGAAAACTAAGATCATGGCATCTGCTCCCATCACTTCATGGGAAATAGATGGGGAAACAGTGGAAACAGTGTCAGACTTTATTTTTGGGGGCTTCAACATCACTACAGATGGTGACTGGAGCCATGAAATTAAAAGACGCTTACTCCTTGGAAACAAAGTTATGACCAACCTAGGTAGCATATTAAAAAGCAGAGATATCACTTTGCCAACAAAGGTCCTTCTAGTCAAGGCTATGGTTTTTCCAGTAGTCATGCAGGGATGTGAGAGTTGGACTGTGAAGAAAGCTGAGCACCGAAAAATTGATGGTTTTGAACTGTGGTGTTGGAGAAGACTCTTGAGAGTCCCTTGGACTGCAAGGAGATCCAACCAGTCTATTCTAAAGGAGATCAGTCCTGGGTGTTCATTGGATGTTGAAACTGAAACTCCGATACTTTGGCCACCTCATGTGAAGAGTTGACCCACTGGAAAAGACCCTGATGCTGGGAGGGATTGGGGGCAGGAGAAGAAGGGGACGACAGAGGATGAGCTGACTGGATGGCATCACCGACTCGATGGACATGAGTCTGACTAAACTCCAGGAGCTGGTGATAGGGAGGCCTGGTGTGTTGCGATTCACGGGGTCGCAAAGAGTCGGACACGACTGAGCAAATGAACTGAATTGTCTCTTTAGTGGCTTTTGAGTGGCAAACAGTTAGACCCCCACTTTGGGTTAAAATGTGAGCTAAAAAACTCTGGACAATCCTTTATCTTCCCTCAAACTCAGCTCTCAAGCCTATTATCGTCTTACAAAAATGTAGCTAAATAATGACTAAGCCTTTCTCTTTCTTTAGGAATGTGTTGAAACTACATACCATCCTCTACCTCAAGCCCAATTTCCAGAGACAGAGAAATGCTCAAATGTAATATGCATGAAAGTCATGCATCCATAAATACAAAAGGGAAAACCATATTAGAAAATTTAAAATATGATTTGTGCTAGCTAACTTTTGTGGAGAAGAACAGAAATTAAAATTAAATGAAGCCACATTATCTTCATCCTAAATTTACTAAAACCCTTTTGCAAATCCCATATCTCCAGTTTAATTTCAAAGCAGTATTTAAACACTCAAGGCTTACACACTGCAAGTCTGATATAAATATGCCATGAACTTTTTCTGATACCAGGAACATGGATTCTGAAGTTTTTAGACATATTGAACAATTTATCTTTTCACTCTAATTTCTACTCTCTGAATCTAGAAGGCTTTCAAAACACAAAATGATTTAACACAAATGATGTAATGCCATGTATATATTTTAGGCTTTTCTGTGCCAAAGTTCCATTCAAAAAAAAAGGAAGAAGAAAGAAAAAGAAATTACTCTCAGAAGACACTGCACACGATGTAAGCTATTTATATCCCACCACCCCTCCATTGTTCAAAATGAAACCTCCTCTTAAAAGCTTGTCAACAAATGTTTCCGTATGGTGTAGTAAAGAATCCTTGTTTTTAATGTGTCACAGTTAATAACAATGCTAGAATTTATTGCCTTCATAAAAAAACAAATATTCTTTGATTATGTAAACCAAATAAAAATTTGAACCCCAGTGTTTTCTGTTGTCTCAGGAATATACCGGCAAACCAAGATTATATGTTGAATGATTTGAAGCTAATGTACTTCATTCAAGTCCATTCAAGTATAGATTTTGATTAGGTGGAAAATTAGTGTATAATCTGTACTAATTTAAGGATGTAGATTCATCTGCACAGTGGTATGTAAAATCAGTTTTACTTTCAAAGGAGGAAAGGAAACACAATTTCAATATTCATTCCCCCAAACCTAACAAACTGCTGTTGAAATGAAAACTGTGATGTTATGAAGAACTGTAACTATTGAATGAACATAAAAATAGAAAATAGCAATGTTTAAGACATTTGCTGTTCTTATTTTGGAAGATGACTACACAAAGCCAACCTAAAGAGGGGGATAAGATTTCACATTTTATTGGCGTTCAGGGAAACGTTATACCCTGTCTCTGGAAAATCAGAAAGGGAAGTGGTTATAAGGAATCCACATAATAATGTATGGGAAAGCCAACTAGAATTTACAAGGGAGGGGACTCCGCTGGTGAATCGAAGAGCTGCCAAGTCACATGTTGCACAATTTATTAATCGTGAGCTGCTTCACCAGCCAGCAGTTTCTACATTTTCTCCTCATTTATGACTCTATTCCCACTAAGCCACTAAATTATTTTTGGTGCAAAATATGTGTTATGAGCAAAAACACAATACAGGACCAAATGAGAAGAAAGTAAACATTTGGCAGCTTTCAAAAGCAGGTGGAATGGGTCCAGACTGTACACTGTCTACATTTTGAGACTCGGATTTGGCCAGGGAGTAGTATTTTGTTAAATGCTACAAAAGCCCCAGTTTGGTCTTCAAGGAACATGGACTCAGCACCATTTGAAGTCCAATTACTGGGGATCCACTGGCACTAAGAAATGGTAGGTGCCCTTGATCCTGCTCCAAGTAAAGGAAGTTTATAGTAGTCACTGACAGGATGCTTTTAAGAGAGCTCTTAAAAGACTTCACTCACTTTGAAAAAGGCTAAATGTTGCATGTTATACCTGTGCATGAAATTTTTAATTTAAAAAATATATAAAAGTTACCTATATAATCTCCATGTTTGAGGAAAAAATATCTTTCTTTGTGGCCAATATGTTAAGATATTTCATCTCTTAAATGCATGAGATTCTACCAGTTCGGTCGCTCAGTCATGTCCAACTCTTTGCCACACCATGGACTGCAGCACGCCAGGCCTCCCCGTCCATCACCAGCTCCTAGAGCCTGCTCAAACTCATGTCCATCGAGTTGGTGATGAGAGTCTATAAACCTGGATAATGGAAGAGGCCTGGCTTGGGGCATCTCCCCTGTCTGTTAAGATGCTGCTGACTATGGTAATTTGGGCTAGGTTGATGGTGGTGAGGAAAATCCTAATAACTTATCTATATGTGCTCCTCTAAATGAAATGCAATAGATCATAGAAACATTATCTTCCTTCCTAGAGGTATCAAATACCTTCTGCCCCATGACAAGCTTGCAGGACACTGTGCTCTTTAGCCTTAATGAAGAGAGCTATGGAAAGAGATGTCCACCTATCCCTACACTCAGCAGAAACAGTATTTTTAAAACAATTTGAGCTTTCACTATCTGCCTAAGTGAAGACATAATATAGACAGCTCACGCAGGCAAAAACAAATGCAGACACAAAGTAATCTACACCTTCACGGCTGTGTGGCAAATTTCACTACATCTCCTCTCTCCGTTGCATTTCTTAGCAGTACTTGCAGATATTATTCAGATCCCTCTAGTTTCCTCTCCACATCCCTTCATTTTCAGAAGAGGAACATCACTTGTTTACTGCAGTGTCTGAGCTCAACCAAAAACACTACCTCAAATACGTTCTATTACCCTCCTTACCTTTATCCATATTCTTCCCTCACTGCTACCTACCATGCCAACTTACCGTAGCAAATGCCCCCATCTCTGCTTTACCTTGCATCCCTTCCTCCACCTGAAGGAGTCCTGGACCATCATCACTTCTGTTTTACCTCGTCACTATCTCTGCTCCTGCTGACCAATGGCCTATATTCACAAATGCCATCAAGTCATCTTCATATACAACACCTCTATAAAGTCACTCACTAATCTCTTGAGTTTTTAAGATTCATAGAATTTTAGATTTGAAGAACATTAGAGTAAGAAACTTAAAAATATTTGTTCTAACTAAATCATGTTACAAGTAAAGGGAAAATCTCAAGTACTTTTTAGTTCTTCCTCTATGCCCAATACGCCCAATACCTATTCATTCAAAGGTAACAAATGACTCACAATTATTTTTTTCTTAGTCTTTATCTTTTCTGGCTTTGCTATTTGGGGTAACTGCTCCCGCTCAGAAAAATCGTTTCCTGCCAATTACCTACAGCCATAAATTGATTCTAACACACTGTCATTTAGAAACATTGCAGATACACACAGCCTTCCCATCAAGGACTTAACCCAAACTTTTAGAAATATCCTTGACTCCCTTTCCCTTTGACTTTTACCTTAAAAACCATATGAAATAACACCTGTCCTCTCCCTTTTTCCTGTTGCCCCTTTGTGGCTTTCACTTTCTCTTAATGAACTATTACACCAGGCTCCAAAAGAGGATCCTCACAGTCATTTTCTATCCTCCCCAGTGAAATTCTGATATGGTCAGTTCACCCTTAAAACCATTCTTATAGTTAGGGCTCCAATCTCTAATGTGGTTCCCAACTAAACAAACTACAATGCCTACCATTCAAAACTGTTTGGAATTTGGTCCCAATCTTTATTTCAAGTTTCATCATTCACTAGTCTTTTTTGGAACCCTAAATTGCAGTCAAAATGAGGGTCTGGATGCTCTCTAAACACATTCCATGCTTCCTGCCTGTATATTATGCCTCTATTTGTTATATTATGTTTCTTATACTTCCCTTCTTCACCAACATCAATGTCAGCTGAAACACTCATGATCAAAGTGAACCTCAAGGAACATCTCACTCATGCAGCCTGTTCTAATCAGTCAAACAGAATAGAGACTTCTCTATTCACTGTGTATTCTTCTTCAATGTCACCTAGGATATTGTCTCATTTTAGAGTCTTCGATCCTTGTATCATTCCTTCCCTGAGAGTAAATTTTTTGAGGCTTAGAAATCTTTGATTTTCTTTCTTCCATAGTGTTTTTTTTAAAATAGGAATTCAGCTATAGGTTTAGGTATTATCTTATAGGTTCTAGAAAACTCAACAGGTTTTAGAGTAAACTCTCTTTCCACACCCCATCCTAGTCCCCCACTAAACTTCCTCTATACAAAATTTCTCTAGACTGGGCTAAGGGTCCCACTAGTGATTTTGTAATCCAGTCCCAAAAGTTGCAAGTCAAATTTCTCACCTTTTGGCATAATTTCCACCAGTCATTTACACTGGTAAACAGTCTAATTAATGTTCTCTTCAAAATTCCATATTTAACCTCTCCCTTTTTGCCATCAGCTTGCCTCTGTCTTAGATCAACTCCTCCACATTTACCTGGACCACTGCCACAGCCTGGAAACTAAGTCTGACTTCTTTGTAATCCATCCTCCACATTGCTACTAGGATAATTTCTCTAATGGCAAAAATGATCACTTACTTCCTTTTTAAGTCTTCCCAGATTCCCTAACCTAAAGAGGAGTGTCCAAACTCTTTGTATAATTTGCAAAGTCTTTCACATCTGGCCCCTGCCTTCCTTTCCATGCTCATTTTATGCTACCAGTTTACCTTTGTCAGGCAAACATAGAAAAAAGCTTGGTATGCTGTTCCCCTTTGCTTAAGTAAATCCTGTTCATTCTTCAAGGCTCAACTCAATCCTCCTGCTGGTATATGTCATAAAGCATTTGGGTGTCCTTCCTCTGTCAAATTGATAGTAATTCCAAGTTTGTCTATTTTTACCAAAGAATGAGAAATCCCCCCAGACTGAAATATTGCTAGATTATGTTTCATATTCATAGAGTCTAATGAACTATAATAATTGTAGAATTAAAAATACATGAATTTATTACAAGCATACAATAATTTAACTGTGATTTATATCAAACCACATGGTACTTACAATATCCCTTTTACAAATTCAAAGACAAATAAACCAAAGTAATATATTATCTAGGCTTTCATATTTAAAAGTAAAAAATAGATAGAATACACTAAACACTGTTTAAAGATAGCTGTCAATTCTGGTGGAAGGACCAAGTGAGATGGGATAGAGGAGAAACACAGAAGTAGATATAACATACTGTTAAGATACTTCTTTGGTTGGGTAGTAAGTTTTCTGGTATTCCTTTCATGTTGATTAATTATGTTTTTTAAAATGTGACCATTCATGGATCAAAAGTAACAATGTGTCATGAACCAAGCATTGTAATTAATCTAATTTAATGGAGTGTTTAGGCCACAGTGCACCTGAGATTTATTTGGTTACTAATTAACAACAACAAAAAAATCTACAATTGTTATTAGTTAGATCTTAGTAATCATACTTTTATAAAAAGAGACAGGCAGCTGTACCTTTCCACTATATTCTTTTTCATCTATAATGCCATGGGAAAATATAAAAATATGACATAATATAGAGACCACTACAAATGTGAACAGGTAGGCAAATATATCCACCCTAACATTCACATTTGCATGTGGAGCTTTAATTATAAAATGGATCTCTTCCTTGAGGAAAAAAAGTACAGTAGAGAGATTAATCACAGAATTCTCATTCTCTGGATACACTGATAAGGTTCACTCACTCAGTCATCCAGAATTTGAGAAAGAGTTTTATATAATCCAGGGTACACTAGATACCTTCAGGCTCCCCCAGTGGCCCAGCAAGTAAAGAATATGCCTGCAATGCAGGAGACACAGGCATGGTTCCTGGGTCAGCAAGATTCCCAGCAGAAGGAAATGACAACCCACTCCAGTATTCTAGCCTGCAAACTTCCATGGACAGAGGAGCCTGGCAGGCTACAGCCCACAGCATCGCAAAGAGTTGGACACAACTGAAGTGACTAACCACACACACACACACACACAAGATACCAAGGATACAAAGATAAAACAAGGCTCCTGACACCACAAAACATACAGAGGCCAAGGCTTCCTCCTTGTGTGCAATTTACACTGAAAAACTGACTTAGCAGCAACATGATAGAGTGCCATCCATGGAAGTTACTCCTCAAGCCTGTTCAAGGGGAATTATGGAAATTTTGAGAAGTATTTCTTTTATCAATTTTAAACACATATTATGGCACCTCAATTCCCAAGAGATGAAATTCTTTCTTTAATCTCTAACATAGAGTTTGATAATTTTTAAACTATAGTTATAGCTGGATTTCTTGGAAAGTAAATACTAATTGCAGCAATAGTAACTAGATTTTTAAGTAGATTTTTAAAGCCTTATTATTCAGTAATTCATAAAGGGAGCAGTATATAATTTTATTTAAAATGGAATAATAACCTTAGTCCATTTTATAGTGATTTTGCAAATACTGCTTAATATCATGCCAATCAAACTTTAAGTACTTACTCCTTATTTGTATTTAGAATTTTGTAGTAAAGATTTATAGACCTTCTGAGATACGCACTTTTCACATCAGTTAACTATATGAATCATAGAGAAGAAACAAAAACAATTCAAATGACGGTAGCATAATACATACTTTTGAATATCAGAAATGTGGAAAAAAGTATAAATAAAGCTCATTATAGATTTTTATACAGAACAATATTACCATTGAGTAATATGCATGTGGAAAATGTTTTAAGTTGTGTTTAGTACAGTAAATATCCAGCTCAGCATTGTTTCATGGTAAGTAAAGAAACTGAAGGATACCGTGACAAAGTAGAAAGGTAAGACTAAGGTAGGGTTAAAGTGCTAATTCTTTTTACTTTCCTTTCACTAGTATTCAACACACATCTCACAATTACCACACAATTTTCATAGGTGACATGTTGGAGGGGAAATCCATACTAGATGAAAAACTTCTGTATACAATATTACAAAAACTACTTATATATAACATTACTCTTCAAAGTGGCAGTGTAGTCTAAGTCATCTAATTAACCAAAACTTCACAGAAGGAAAAGAAAAATAAAAAGAGGAAAGAAATGAATGATAGTTTTGATATAAGGATAAGCCTATGAGACTTCAGTGATTTATCATAATATAAAGGCAGTAAGTAAAGAGAGAAAAATGAGAGCTTTAGCAGAAAGTACACAACATAAAACTTCAAAGAAACTTGCCATAACGTATGTTATCCTAGTTATAAAGAAAAAAGAAAAGAAAATATCCATCCATTTAAATCTAAAACAAATGGTCACTTAGCTGGCATAAGCAACCTTTGTCCAGGCAGGAGGGTCAAACCTTAGGAGAGAAGATAACAATTCCTTCATTAGGACACAAGTAAAAGTAGATTTCATGGTTATATTTTCTAATGTTAAAAATCTGGGCTTCACTATTCTAAATCCTCTGAATTCTCAGTTTTGAAAAGTGAACAAGCCAAATCTATATACATTCTTATGATTTACATTCATACATTTGTTTCTATTCCCAACCACAATGTATCACTATTTCTAAAAACACAAGGAGATAAGAAAGGATGGTTGTATTTCCCCTAATATCTTGATGGGTTTATGATTATGATGTGATTTATAAAGAATTAAATACTACTTTTTAAGAGACATTCACTTCAAAAATTTTATTTGTTATTTATTGTTTTTCTATATCTTGACTGAGGTGGTGATTACAAGATAGTGAATATATTTTTAAAGGTCATCAAATTTGTATTTTCATTTCCAGATATGGTGAAATAAGATGTTTGTCCATTTGCCTTTAACAGTCAATAATTCAGGCAAATTATAAGAAGCATAGTTTTCAGACTTGGACCAAATATAGCATAATTTAATGATTATTGAGAAGACAAAATAAATAAGCACAGGAACCCAAATAGAGCCTGTCAACCTCTCTAAACCAATAACAAAGAATTTAAAACTTGAGGTAGCCAAAGCATCTATAATTCATAGGGCAGGGTACCAGACAGACATGATCTACATAAAGAGAGAGATCAGGAAATCCACAAAGCATTTCCCTTGAGTCTTCACCTGTACAGTGAGTAAATAAATGGTGGACACAGGGAAACTATCTAAGGCTAGGAACAGAAGCACATGAAAGACAGAAGCAGCAAAATCATAGGAACACCATAGGGCCAACTATAATTGATGTTCTCATTAGCCAGAGTTGAGATACCTCCACAACAAGTGGAATAACAAGTAGAGTATTGGAAAACGGATAGCCTCAAAACTGAGGCCAAAACTCACTACAGATTAAAGGCTGTTCTGGTCCTGCCCAACAAAGCTTAAGCTCAATCGTGAGGAATATAAAATTATTTCAAGTAACTTAAATGAATGCCATAACCCAGCCCAAACATATTTAAAGCAATACAAAATCAAACAAAACCAGGCTCCAACATAAAAATATCATAAATTTAATGACTAGCATCCAATTAAGAAATTCTAAGCATGGTGACAAGCTGAAAAACATGATTGACAATTAGGAGAAAACCAATCAATCGTGGTACCTTGAGAAATAACACAGATGACGGAATTAGCTGAAAAGTATGAAATCACTGTAGATGGTGACTGCAGCCATGAAATTAAAAGACGCTTACTCCTTGGAAGGAAAGTTATGACCAACCTAGACAGCATATTAAAAAGCAGACACACTAATTTGCCAACAAAGGTCTGGCTAGTCAAGGCTATGGTTTTTCCAGTGGTCATATATGGATGTGAGGGTTGGACTGTGAAGAAACCTGAGCGCCGAAGAATTGATGCTTTTGAACTGTGGTGTTGGAGAAGACTCTTGAGAGTCCCTTGGACTTCAAGGAAATCCAACCAGTCCATCCTAAAGGAGATCAGTCCTGGGTGTTCATTGGAAGGACTGACACTCAAGCTGAAACTCCAATACTTTGGCCACCTCATGCGAAGAGCTGACTCATTTGAAAAGACCCTAATGCTGGGAAAGATTGAGGGCAGGAGGAGAAGGGGACAACAGAGGATGAGATGGTTGGATGGCATCACTGACTCAATGGACATGGGTTTGGGTGGACTCCGGGAGTTGGTGATGCACAGGAAAGCCTAGCATGCTGCAGTTTATGGGGTTGCAAAGAGTCAGACACGACTGAGCGACTGAACTGAACTGATGCTAAAACAGCTGTTACAAATATCTTTCATATATTTAAGAAATTATGGTAGAGGAAAGCATGAGCCTGATAAGGAAAGATATGGATAATATAAAAATACAATGTTCAGAAAAAAAAAATACACTGGATGGCATTAAGATTAAATACAATGGGAGAAAATGATAGTAAACTTGGAACTATAGCAAATTATAGCAAAAATATTAGAATCTATCAAAATGCATTTTATCTTATTTACTTCTTTTTGTGGGGAGGGATAAATCAGGAATTTGGAATTAATAGATACACACTGCTATATACTGGCTTCCCAAGTGGGTCAGTAGTAAAGAATCCACCTGCTAAGCAGCAGATGTGGGTTTGGTCCTTGAGGTAGGGAAGATCCCCTGTAGAAGGAAATGGCTACCCACTCCAGTACTCTTTCCTGGAAAATCACATGGAAAGAGAAGCTTTGTGGACTAAGTTCATGGGGTAATAAAAGAGTCAGACATGATTTAGCAACTAAACAACAACATTACTATAGATAAAACAGATACACAACAAGGACTATCACACTGGACTATACTCAGTTTCTTGTAATAACCTCTAATGTAAAAGACTTTCCACACTTTTGAAAAACCAAATATAACATTGTAAACAGCCCCAACCTTAGATCATGAAGTCCTATTAATATAATACCTTGGTACATAGCTAATGAAAAAATACTTATATTAAATGGACCTGGCAGTTCAGACCCGTGTTGTTCAAGGATCAACTGTATTTTGACAATTTCAGCATTAGTGATGTGATACAATGGGCATGTATAACTCAAGTTAAGTCAATTTCCAAATGTGTCCATCAAGAAAGCATTTTTTTTTAAGAAAGCATTTTTGAAAAGTGATCAACCGACATGCTAAATCAAGAACACCCAGTTTAAACACCTCAAACATGCAGCATACTATCAGAATGGGCTGAACTTGAGAGGTGGCTACACAGCCTTCCTAAAATTTCTGTCTTTGATCAATAACTAATGTTTTGCTAATTAGGTTACTGGATATATAAAATAGGTTTTTATTGGTGAAACTAGCAACATATCTTGTTAATTTCAGTGATAAAATGAACACTCACTGCTAAAATTAAAGGTAATTAAGATGAAAGTTTTAAAAAAAAAAAAGATGTGTGGAGACCCTAAAATAATCTAGAACTTTGAGTAGCAAAATATCAACATTGCCCAGAAGTTTATCAGAAATGTAAAATCTCAGGCTCCACTCCAGGCATGCCATATCAGTATCTGTATTTTAACAAAATCCTCAGATGATTCACACGCACTCCTTTAAAATCTTTCCCCACCTTTTATGAGCAAGTTAAAAAGAATTTGAGCAAGACCTGTAATTTATACCTTAAAGGAATATTGTCTTAGGTTTAATTCTATGGGGTCTGTCCAATCATAACTTTTGACTCTGTTGGCCGAAAGAATAACAAAATGCTGCTCCAAAATTCTGCATCTGTCTTAAGTAAATCTTTCATCCAAAATGCCAAACAGAGTATATAACAGGGCAAAAAGTTTTCATTATACATCCAGGGCGGTCTTTATGTCTACTGTCCCAGTATAATTACTAATAATGCTCCATTTCACATTCAAAGGTGATAAATTATAAGGTCAGTCTAAGAATAAGTCATGTGACTTTTTACTTTTGAGCTTGCTTACTAATAATAAGGGCTTCCCAGGTGGTACTAGTGTTAAAGAATCCAACTGCCAATGCAGGAGACAAGAGATGAGGGTTTGATACCTGGGTCAGGAAGATGCCCTGGAGGAGGGCATGGCAATCCATTCGAGTATTCTTGCCTGAAGAATCCTATGGACAGAGGAGCCTGGTGGGCTATAGTCCACAGAATTACAAAGAGCTGGACACGACTGAAGCAGCTCAGCACACACACACACTAAACTCCCACATTGATAGTTTTCACAAGGATAAAAGATGGGGAACTTTCCCTTTTGGAAACCTCTAACATCTTTGATATTTCAAAATCACCATATTATTCTGTTGTCTTGATATGTCATCCTACCTAAAAGACTTATCAAGCATGGTGAAAACACTATTCATGAACTGAGAGATATGGGAGAAATCAAATGACTTGCCAATGTACAGTTTGCTACCCATTACTCCTTAAGTCAATTTCTCTATAAAATGCTTTGTAATTTTAAAAATAAGGTAGGATAGAAGAATACTCCAGTTCTAAACTGACAATATTGTTGATGTGGAAGTTAATCAATATTAAATTTTAAAATGCTTTGATCCACAACCTTAGTACAAAAAAAACTCAGTTCAAAAAAAAAAACCCACTTAATCTTTATCCACTCATATCTATGCAAGTATTAAATCAACCACCAGAATCATATATATTTTAGCCAATATTAAATCTTAGTATTTTAAATCCCATCGCAAAACACAATGAAAGTTAAAATGAGGGAAATTTAGTACTTTCTCAGTGCCAAAAATTGCACCATATCATCTAAATCAAAATGCATTTGTAACAATGCAACTCAAGGCCATCATTCAGTTCTAAGTTACTGTTTTCTGAAAGTAAATAAAACGGTTTGGAGCTCTTATTTAAATAGATTCTAGATTTGTGGTACAGTTTTGGCAATGATGAGTTTTCTTGGTACATCAATGTTACCATAACGGTTACAGAAGTTATGAACATAGCATTTGTGGTAACCAGTTTACAATTGAGAATCGAAAGATGCATTTTCAGGATCATAAATAAAGCTAAATACCCTCTTATTCAAAGGAAGGAATATCCAAAACCTGACCAGTTGTACAAGGATCCCAATTAACTAAGACATTTCTTACTAGCATGCACGCCAGTGTGTGACTACCCTACAATTGTGGAAGCAGGTCACTGTGGACTTACTATCTGTCTTAGGAAATGCCCTTTAAGTCAGAGTGAGTTTCAATGATTCTTACTTTAAACGTGGCAAATCCACTTGAACATTAAGAAATACCCATACATTTACTTATCAAACAGGTTTACCAAGAACACAATGCTAAATTGATTAAACTATTGAATTGATTGACCACAGAAATTTATCAAAAATATTCTCATTTCTGAGACATTAAGTAATAATAGTTTTCAGTTCTTTGTTGTTCATATTCCTTTCTTCCTACATTTTGGTATGACTTCTGAGTTGCTTAGATGGGTTATTTTTGCAGTGTTTCACAGCCAAAAGTTTCTTCACCTTCTCAGGAATTAAAGCACAGTTTAAGAGTTTAAAAATGAATTTAATTCTCACCATTCCCATCATAATGGCCATATCAACTATGTTGAAGAGTAAGTTGCTAGGAGTTCCTTTCCAAATCCCAAATCCGTGAGTGTAAATTTTGTTCTTTCAGTTTAGCAAAATGAAACTAATGGATATCAATAATCTATATGTGGTTTCCACAATAAATTAATACACTAATAAATTAGTGCACTGTAAAGTGCACTACATCAGGAGTTAGGAGACATCATAGGAGTCTCATCTCTATTTAACTATTCTTGTTCTATTCTTAACCTTTGAGAGCCCAGGATCTGAGTATGTTCGTATGCTAATTTAGCCACTTGGTCATGGTGACCTTGGGCAAGTTACTCACTATTCCCTCTGCCACAAATTGCACATCAGTTATATGGACATGACTTGCAGTAGCTGTGTTTGAATGCTAAGCATGTTCATTCATTCAAAGAGTTTTAAAACAGTGTCTGGAATAGAAATCATTGTATAAATACTTTAAGTGTTTGTTTTACAAAGATTTTAAGACAAGTGCTTTGATAACAAATTCCAGACTAAGTTTCCCCTTCTCCTTACAATCTCACTTGAAGAGATTTATAATTTCTAAGGTCTTTAGACTTCTAAGAGTGTGTCAATTCAGTTCAGTCGCTCAGTCATGTACAACTCTTTGTGACCCCATGGACTGCAGCATGCCAGGCTTCCTGTCCATCACCAACTCTTGAAGCCTGCTCAGACTCACACCCATCAAGTTGATGATGATGGCATCCAACCATCTCATACTCTGCCGTCCCCTTCTCTTCCTGCCTTCAATCTAAGAATGTGTACATTCTCCTAAACTTCTAAAAATATATGAATAACTAGTCATCTTCAAACCTTATATCTTAATATTGTCCTCCTCAAGCAATCAAAAGGTACTCTTACCTAGACTTGTATTTTTCACACTGGACATGTATCTAGAAGGAAATACCAAGGGAATATATGAAGCCACAAAATGGCTGTCACACATCTATTAAAAGTATACTCATAGAGGGGACATAACTAAATAAGTAAACGATCTGAACAAAAGGAGCTATGGAGTAGAAAGTAGAAGTCACGACATGTTAAAATATAATAGAGATACTTCTGTAGAGTAACTGGAGAATCTCTGTTCAAAAGGATAAGAAGTGGGTCTTTTTAAACATCTACATCTCTATGATGTGTGTGAATAAACTTAGATCACATATTCTACCCCACAACAGATTTTCCAACCTGGGGACCCGATAAAGGGGCTGAGAACCCGCAGGGAATTTGACTTTGAGGACCAGTGGGATTTGAATACAGAAGTTCCACAGACCTGGGGAAACAAGAACTCTTGGAGAGCACAAACAAAACCTTGTGTGCACCAGGACCCAGGAGAAAGGAGCAGTGACCCCACAAGAGACTGACCCAGACTTGCTTATGACTGTTCAGGAGTCTCCAGCCAAGGCGTGGGTCAACAGTGACTTGCCACGGGGTCAGGGACGCTGACTGCAGCAGTACTGGGAGGTACTACATGCTGGCTTAAGTCCTCTTGGAGGAGGTTGCCTTTGCCTCATAGTTTGGCCTCAGGCCGAACTACAGGGAGGGAACACAGCCCCACCCATCAGCAGAAAATCAAATTAAAGATTTACTGAGCATGGCCCTGCCCACCAGAACAAGACCCAGTTTCCCCCTCAATCAGTCTATCCCATCAGGAAGCTTCCATAAAGCCTCTTATCCTTCTCCTTCAGAGGGCAGACAGAATGAAAACCACAATCACAGAAAACTAACCAAACTGATCACATGGACCACAGCCTTGTCCAACTCAATGAAACTATAAGCCATGCCACGTTGGGCCATCCAAGACAGACGGGACCAAGTGGGGAGTTCTGACAAAATGTGGTCCACTGAGAAGGGAATGACAAACCATGTAGGCATTCTTGTCTTCAGAATCCCGTGAACAGTATGAAAAGGCAAAAAGATAAGATACTGAAAGATGAACTCCTCAGGTTGGAAGGGGCCAAATATGCTACTGGAGAAGAGAAGAGAAAATGCTCCAGAAGGAATGAAGAGGCTGAGTCAAAGTGGAGACAATGCCCAGTTGTGGATGTGTCTGGTGCTGAAAGAAAAGTCTGATGTTGTAAAGAACAATACTGCACAGGAATCTGGAATGTTAGGTCCATGAATCAAGGTAAATTGCAAGTGGTCAAACAGGAGACGGCAAGAGTAGACATCAGTATTTTAGGAATAGGTAGTGGTTCATGACATAACACAGGAAGCAGTGACAAGACCATCTCCAAGAAAAACAAATGCAAAATGGCAAAATGATTGCCTGAGGACGCCTTACAAATAACTAAGGAAAGAAAAGAAGCCTAAAGCAAAGGAGAAATAGGAAAGATCCCCATTTGAGAGCAGAGTCCCAATAAATAGCAAGAGGAGATAAAAAACCCTGCCTCAGTGATCAATGCAAAGAAATAGAGGAAAACAACAGATGAGAAAGATTAGAGATATCTTCAAGAAAATTAGAGATACCAAGGGAACATTTCATGCAAAGATGGGCACAATAAAGGACAGAAATGATATGGACCTAACAGAAGCAAAAGATATAAGGAAGAGGCGGCAAGAATATATAGAAGAACTATACAAAAAAGATCTTCATGATGCAGATAACCATGAGGGTGTGATCACTCACCAAGAGCCAGACAGCCTGCCATGTGAAGTCAAGTGGGTCTTAGGAAGCTTCACTATAAACAAAGCTAGTGGAGGTGATGGAATTCCAGCTGAGCTATTTCAAATCCTAAAAGATGTGCTGTGAAAGTGCTGCACTCAATATAACAGCAAACTTGGAAAACTCAGCAGTGGCCACAGGACTGGAAAAGGTCAGTTTTCATTTCACTCCTAAAGAAAGGCAATGCCAAAGAATTCTCGAACTACCGCACAATTGCACTCATCTCACACACTAGCAAAGTAATGCTTAAAATTCTCCAAGTCAGGCTTCAACAGTACGTGAACCATAAATTTCCAGATGTTCAAGCTGTGTTTAGAAAAGGCAGAGGAACCAGAGATCAAATTGCCAACAACCTTTGGATCATCGAAAAAGCAAGAGAGTTCCAGAAAAACATCTACTTCTGCTTTATTGACTATGCCAAAGCCTTTGACTGTGTGGATCACTACAAATTGTGGAAAATCCTTAAAGAGATGGGAATACCAGACCACCTGACCTGTTTCCTAAAAACTCTGTATGCAGGTCAAGAAGCAACAGTTAGAACTGGACATGGAACAACAGGCTGGTTCCAAATAGGGAAAGGAGTATGTCAAGGCTGCATACTGTCACCCTGCTTATTTAACTTTATGCAGAGTACATCATGAGAAATGCCAGGCTGGATGAAACACAAGCTGGAATAAAGATTGCCAAGAGAAATATCAATAACCTCAGATATGCAGATGACACCACCCTTATGGCAGAAAGTGAAGAGGAACTAAAGAGCCTCTTGATGAAACTGAAAGAGGAAAGTGAAAAAGTTGGCTTAAAACTCAACATTCCAAAAACCAAGATCATGGCATCTGGTCCCATCACTTCATGCCAAATAGATGGGGAAACAGTGGAAACAGTGAGAGACTTTATTTTGGGGGGGGCTCCAACATCTCTGCAGATGGTGACTGTAGCCATGAAATTAAAAGATGCTTGATCTTTGGAAGAAAAGCTATGACCAACCTAGATAGCATATTAAAAAGCAGAGACATTACTTTGCCAACAAAAGTCCATCTAGTCAAAGCTATGGTTTTTCTGATAGTCATGTATGGATGTGACAGTTGAACTATAAAGAAAGCTGAGCGCTGAAGAACTGATGCTTTCAAACTGTGGTATTGGAGAAGACTCTTGACAGTCCCTTGAACTTCAAAGAGATCCAACCAGTCCTTCCTCAAGGAAATCAGTCCTGGATATTCACTAGAAGGACTGAGGCTGAAGCTGAAACTCCAATACTTTGGCCACCCAATGTGAAGAACTAACTCATATGAAAAGACCCTGATGCTGGGAAAGACTGAAGGCACGAGGAGAAGGGGATAACAGAGGATAAAATGGTTGGATGGCATCACCAGCTCTATAGACATTAGTTTAAGTAAGCTCCAGGAGTTGGAGATAGATAGGGAAGCCTGGCATGCTGCATTCTATGTAGTCGTCAATTATCAGACATGACTTAGCGACTGAACTACAATGGACCAGAATGGGTGAATTTAATTCTGGTGATCATTATGTCTAATACTGTGTGTAAGAATCCCTTAGAAGAAATGGAGTAGGTCTCACAGTCAACAAGAGTCCAAAATGCAGTAGTTGGATGCAATCTCAAAAATGACAGAATGATCTCTGTTCATTTCCAAGGCAAATCATTCAACATCACAGTAATCCAAGTCTATGCCCCAAACACTAATGCTGAAAAAGCTGAAGTTGAATGATTCTAGGAAAACCTACAAGACCTTTTAGAACTAACACCAAAAAAAAAAAAAGATATTCTTTTCATCATATGGGACCTGAATGCAAAAGTAGGAAGTCAAGAGATACCTGGAAAACAAGCAAGGAGTACAAAATGAAACAGTTTAAGGGCTTTGGAGTACAAAATGAAGCAGGACAAAGGCTAACAGGGTTTGTCAAGAGAACACACTTGTCATAGGAAACACCCTCTTCCAGCAACACAAGAGACATCTCTACATATGGATATCAACAGATGGTCAATACTGAAATCAGATTGATTATATTCTTTGCAGCCAAAGATGGAGAAGCTCCATAGTGTCAGCAAAAACAAGACCTAAAGCTTACTGCAACTTAGATCAGGAACTCACTGGAAAATTCAGAATTAAACTGAAGAAAGTAGGGAAAACCACTAGAGCATTCAGGTATGCCCTAAATCATATCCTTGTGTTTATACAGTAGAATAGACAAATAGATTCAAGGGATCAGACCAGATAGACAGAGTACCTGAAGAACTATGGATGGAGGTTTGTAACACTGTACAGCAAGCAGTGATCAAAACCATCCCCAAGAAAGAGAAATGCATAAGGAAAACGGTTGTCAAAGGAGGCCTTACAAAGAGCTGAGAAAGGAAGGGAAGTGAAAGGCAAAGGAGAAAAGTGAAGATATACCCATCTGAATGTGGAGTTCCAAAGAATAGCAAGGAGAGATAACAAAGCCTTTCTAAGTGAATGATGCAAAGTAAGAGGAAAACAAAAGAATGGGAAAGACTATAGAGCTCTTCAAGAAAATTAGAGATACCAAGGGAACATTTCATGCAAAGATGGGCACAGTAAAGGACAGAAACAATACGGATCTAGCAGAAGCATAGGAGATTAAGAAGAGGTGGCAGGAATACACAGAAGAACTATGCAAAAAGGGCCTTAATGACCCAAATAACCACAATGGTGTGATCACTCACCTACAGCCATACATCCTGGAGTGTGAAGTCAAGAGGGCCTTAGGAAGCATCAGTACGAACAAAGCTAGAGGAGGTGATGGAATTCCAGCTAAGCCATTTCAAATCCAAAAAAAAGATGCTGTTGAGTGATGCACTCAATCAATACGCCAACAAATTGGGAAAACTCAGCAGTGGCCACAGGACAGGAAAAGAGTTTTCATTCCAATTCCAAAGAAAGGCAATGCCAAAGGATGTTCAAACTATTGCACAATTGCACTCATTTCGCACACTTGCAAGGTAATGCTCAAAATCCTTCAAGATAGGCTTTAACAGTAGGTGAACTGAGAACTTCTAGATGTACAAGCTAGATTTTGAAAAGGCAAAGGAACCAGAGATCAAATTGCCAACATCTCTTGGATCATAGAAAAAGCAAGAGAATTCTAGAAAAACATTTACTTCTGTTTCTCTGACTATGGGAAAACCTTTGACTGTGTGGATCACAACAAACTATAGAAAATTCTTAAAGAGACAGGAATAGCAGACCACCTTACCTTTCTCCTGAGAAACCTGTATGCAGGTCAAGAAGCAACAATTAGAACCAGACATGGAACAATAGACTGGTTCCAAATCGGGAAAGGAGTACATCAAGGCTGAATATTGTCACCCTGCCTATTTAACTCATATGCAGAGTACATCATGCGAAATGCTGGGCTGGATGAAGCATAATCTGGAATCAAGCTGCTGGGAGAAATCTCAATAACCTCCGTAATGCAAATGTCACCACCCTATGGCAGAAAGTGAGGAGGAACTAAGGAGGCTCTTAATGAAGGTGAAAGAGGAGAGTGAAAAAGCTGGCTTAGAACTCAGCATTCAGAAAACTAAGATCAGGGCATCCAGTCCCATCATTTCATGGCAAATAGATGGGAAAACAATGGAAATAGTGACAGACTTTATTTTCTTGGGCTCTAAAATCACTGTGGATGATAACCACAATCATCAAATTAAAAGATGCTTAACTCTTGGATGAAAAGCTATGAGAAACCTAGAGAGCATATTTAAAAGCAGAGACATTACTTTGTTGTAAAAGGTCTGTATAGTCAGTTATTGTTTTCCCTGAATCATGTACAGATGTGAGATTTGGACCATAAGGAAGACTAAGTGCTGAAGAATTGATGCTTTTTGAATTGTGGTACAGGAGAAAACTTTTGAGAGCCTTGGACTGCTAGGAGAGCAAACCAGTCGATCCTAAAGGGAATCAACCCTGAATATTCACTGGAAGGACTGATGCTAAAGCTGAAGCTCCTCCAATGCTTTGGCCTCCAGATGCAAACAGCCGACTCATCAGAAAAAAACCCTGATTCTGGGAAAGATTGAAGGCAGGAGAAGAAGGGAATGACAAAGGGTGAGATGGTTCGATGGCATCACCAACTCAACAGACATGAGTTTGAACAAGCTCCAAGAGATGGTGAAGGACAGGGAAGCCTGGCGTGCTGCAGTCCATGGGGTTACAAAGCCTTGGACACGACTGAGAGACTTAACAACAATAATGGATTCTACCACTGACCTGGCTGTTGACTTGTTTTCAGTCAACTCTGTCACTGAAGGCTGAGAAATTCCAGCTATCATTCTTGATGATCTGTTTCTTCGTTTGACAGTTTCTTCTTCAAGGTTGCCGTTAGACAGCTAGGGCTTCCCTGGTAGCTCAGCTGGTAAAGAATTCAACTGAAATGCAGGAGATCTGGGTTTGATCCCTGGGTTGGGAATATCCCTGGAGAAGGGAATGGTTATCCACTCCAGTATTCTTGCCTGGAGAATTCAATGGACAAAGGAGCCTGGCAGGCTACAGTCCATGGGGTTGCAAAGAGTCGGACATGACTGAGCAACTTTCACTTAGATAGCTAAGACATACCAATTTATTATGACTAAAGACTTAAGCACACAGGTTTTTATAAAGCTACCTGAAAGTTGTATATATGAGTTTTATTTTTGTGAAAAAATTACTAGTAAAACTATGTACGTCTATAATTGCAGGGTGATTCAATGGAAAACACTGTTTTTGTCACCACACTGAAAGCAAAAGTACCTTTAAAAAACCTGAAACAAAAAAATCATCCATAGAATTCATTTCACTTCCATAGTAGTCTGGCAGTGTAAAAATCTGAACACAGATGAGCTTTTCTCATACTACAACACATACAAATATTGTGTACAATTTAATTATATTAAAACAAACACATAGTAGGCCGTTTAAAAAGAAAAGGAAATCCTCGTTTCCTGAATTATGGAGATAAATCAAACCTAGAGTGGTAAGCAGAAGAGAGAGCTCAAGGGAGTTTCAACACATGTGAAGTTTCTAAGGTCTGAGGCTTGCAATCCTGCTGCTTACATGGATACAGGAGATGAGAAACACAGCAGGCAGAGCATCTTTAATGGAGCCTGAAAATGTACTTTCTCCTTGAAAAGAAAACACAATCACTGAGCTATATCTAGGGAGGGATTTTAAAAACTAAAACAAAATAAAAAGCAGAGAAATAAAATTTCCAGGAAGGAATCAAGTAATTGCAAAAGGATAGCAAATAACAGAGACAAATACTAAACCACTTCAAGAGCCAAGGTTCTGCAACATGCAGGAGAACAGTACCATGTAACTCAAAAAGAACACTAAAGTCAAGTTAATTTGTTATTTTCTACAAGGTTATTAAGATGACACAGAGTAGACAAATGATAAATGACACAGAGCATGAGAATCACTCACATGATTTTAACAATAAAAGTCAAAAAAAAGTACACACACACGCATATATATACACACACTTACTTACACTTACGTACATGCATTTGAGCCACAGTTACTTTGTTCGGATCAACCTTGCAAATTTAGGACAGATCTGTCTATGATTTGCCTATGTGTGCTGGCTGTCACTCAATCATGTCTGACTCTTTGCAACCTCATGGACTGTGCCCACCAGGCTCCTCTGGCCATGGGATTTTCCAGGCAAGAATACTGGAGTGGGTTGCCATTTCCACCTCCAGGAGATCTTCCTGACCCAGGCATCGAACCTGGGTTTCCTGTATTGCAGGTGTATTCTGTAACAGTGAGTCACCAGAAAAGCCTATGATTTGCCTACGCTACATGCTAAGTCACTTCAGTCGTGTCCAATTCTGTGACCCTATGGACTACAGCCTGCCAGGCTCCTCTGTCTACAGGATTTTCCAGGCAAGAATACTCGAGTGGATTGCCATATGTATTCATAAATGCTTGCTGAATGAGAAAATAAATATTTGCTATAATTTTAAACAATAAGTAAATATAAGGGGGAATTAATATATTTGATAAGATATAAAGGAAAAATAAGATTGAGGAAAGCAGAGTTAAGGCATTCTTGGGTTATTTTATTGTTCCAGAGAAGAGTCAAAAAGGAAATTAAACTTAGGCCTCTTAATTCAAATACAAATGTTTAACTCTCATATCAGTAGAGAGAAATTAAAGGCAAGAAGACATGACAAGAGGGGCAGGCAAATAGAAACTACGAAACAAAATGGTTAAAAATAAAATAAAATAAAATGGTTGAATCTATTCCAAGTACTGTAAGAAGTATTAAAAATCAATCATATATATTGAAATATACATAATTTCAGCCTAGATTTAACAAAAATAAAATCCACACATATTATTTGACAAGAGTATTCCAAAAATGAATAGGAAACATCATAATTAAACTAGGGTGAGGGAATTAAATAGAAACTATAAGAAATAGAAATGAGAAAACTAACGTTTTACTTTGCATACAAAATGATTTTCTGAATAAATAATGCAAAGCTATCTATAGAAAAGGGCAAAGGTAACCAAGAAAGGCAAAAATAACCAAGAAAAGTTAAGAGTGACTTGCCCTACCAAGTATCAAATTTCATGGTGAGGCAAAAGTAAAACCTAAAGTATGGTAATAATTGATCTTTTATACAAATAAGTCTGAGTTGGGAATGCAGAAAAATGCACATATATCCCTTAGAACTTGGTATATTAAGAGGTAGTATCATAAGTCAGCTAGGAAAGGACAGGACAGAAAATAAGTGACTGAAGAAATTAACTAGCTATAGGGGAAAAAGGGAATTCCTACTGCATACCATCCATAAAGTAAACTTCAAATGATCTAAATACAAATCTAAATATGAAAAACACATTAAAGATTTTTAAAGAAAACATAAAAACACATTAATTATGTTAGTATGATAAGCATTTAATGCCACACAAACTGAGATTCATATAGAAATATTTTGAAAATTACAACATCTAATATATAGCGGGTACTTTCTCCATACTGCTATAGAAGTAGGTGTTATTGTTATTCCCATTGTACAATGAGACCCAAAGAGGCCAACGGAGTTGCCCAAGATCTTAAGACTTACATTTAACAAGGACTTGATCCAAAGTCCGAAAGTTTGAAATCATTTTATTTTGCCCATTTGGCTTCATAAAATGAAGACCTTCAGTATACCATAAACTTAATTTAAATAAACCAGGAAGCGAGAAAAGTTTGTCAACCTCAACCTACAAATTGTTATTATTGAAAAACACTAAAAATCAATAAAAAAAAAAAAAAAACTCCTGTGAAGGTAATGAGATGCAGTAACAGTAATCAAAGATATGCAAATTAGAACTATGATAATACACCCATTTGCTTCCACTGGATTGGCAAAAATTTTAAAGACAAACTAAGCATGTGTGAAGAAGTAAAGAAAATACACTTTAAGAATTCCACTTGCAATGTGTGAGTGGATTTTACCACTTCTCTGAAATAACCTATATGTCTGAACTATTCTATACTTCAGTAAGTTTTTTGTATTTGTTTTTTTTTTTAGGTTTTTATTTTATTTTGGAGTATAGTTAACAATGTTGTGTTAGTTTCAGGTCTACAGCAAAGTGAATTCAGTTATAAATATACATGTATCTATTCTTTTCCTATTTAGGCTGTTATGTAATATTGAGCAAAGTTCTCTGTGTTATATAGGAGGTCCTTGTTGGTTACTCATTTTAAATATAACAGTGTGTACATATCAATCCCTGACTCTCAATTTAGTTTTAAAAAGACCAGAAAGAAAAAGAGAAAACAGTAAGCTCCAACATATGCATGCGTGCTCAGTCACGACTGACTCTTTGCAACCTAATGGTCTACAGCCCACCAGGCTTCTCCATGCATGGAATTCTCCAGACAAGAGTACTGGAATGGGTTTCCATTTCCTTCTCCAGGGGATCTTCCCAACCCAGGGATAGAACCTGCATCTCCTGAGTCTCCTGCATTGGCAGGCAGATTCTTAACCAATGACCACCTGGGAAGCTCCAATGCTGCTGCTGCTGCTGCTAAGTCACTTCAGTCCTGTCTGACTCTGTGCGACCCCATAGACAGCAGCCCACCAGGCTCCGCCGTCCCTGGGATTCTCCAGGCAAGAACACTGGAGTGAGTTGACATTTCCTTCTCCAACGCACGCATGCCTACTAAGTTGCTTCAGTTGTGTCCGACTCTGTGCGACCCCATGGACAGCAGCCCACCAGGTTTCTCTGTCCATGGAATTCTCCAGGCAAGAGAACTGGAGTGGGTTGCCATTTCCTTCTCTGGTGGGAAGCTCCAATAAGAGGTAATAAAATTGAAGCAACCCTTTTGAAGTAATGCGGCATGTAGTAACAGTAAAGATCTAGCTTTTTACAGCCTTAAGAAATTTAGGCTATTTCTTACACAAGGAGACATATACAAGGATTTTCGTTAGATCACTAACAATAAAAAATTTTGGAAGTAAAGTCTATCAACACAAGGAAAGATTAAAAATTTGGTTTACCACACAATGGAATGCTATATACATGACAGTTGAAAAGAATGTGTAATTTGTCAACATAATTTCATCTAGAGCACATAATGTGGAGTAAAAAGACTGTAGAAAAATGAGTATATTTGCATTAGTTTTTTATAAAAATTAAAATACACAAAATATACTCTATATTTGTAAAGACTCAAAACTTTATGATAAAAAAATATAAAAACTAAAAATATGGTTGGGAGAAAGACAAGCAGCTTCAGGATGGTCACTACATGTGGGAAGACAGGGCAAGAAATGGGTCCAGGTGAAATAAAAGGGGGGCCTCTACCTTATCTCTGACTCTTTGTCCTTTAAGCACAAATGGTCTGAAGCAAATATGACCCTCAATGTTAGCATTTGAGATATGTCTTATAGTGGAATGATGATTTTTTTCTCTGAAATGTCTGAAACTTAGTTTTCAAAAAAAGAGGTACAAAAGAGAAGAGAAAATAGTAAGCTCCAGTAAGAGGGCTATATGAAATGATTTTTAAAAGTTACAAGAAAGAGAAATTTAAACCACCTAGGAAGTTTAGAAAAGGAGAATGAATAAATGGCATGTCCTTCAGGTAACTCTCTACAAATACAATTTTTATTTTTGTTGAAACAGAGCTTTTGATTAATATTAGACATCAGGTATCCTACAGTTTTATTCTCTGACAAAGAAGTATAGAACCTGTCAGTTAAAGGGAGATTCCTACACTTTAAGAGAGACCATGTTGAGATTCTCTCATAAAATAAAGACTAAAAGGTATACAGCCTTCCATCCTCATCAAAGACAACACTCTCAGAAATAATCTCAAGTTAATTTTAAGCCATGCAACAATGGAAAATAAAGCATTCAATGTTTTAACTGACAGAATATGGGTAATTAACTTAAGCCTATATAATTCCATAAAAATCAATGTTACCAAACTATCACTGTAGCCACTCTTTTAAATGAATAGTCTGAAGAAAATCTGATGAAAGAAATTTGAAACTAATAATTATTTAAAATACTTTTTAAAATATGGGAACAGAATTAGTATTTTATTCTAGAATATCTACATTTGAACAATTTTAAGTCCTCAGATACTCCTTCACACAAGTTAACTGTAAAAATGCATTCTCAGATATATACAGCCTTGATGTACTCCTTTCCCGATTTGGAACCAGTCTGTTGTTCCAGGTCCGGTTCTAACTGTTGCTTCTTGACCTGCATACAGGTTTCTCAGGAGAAAGGTAAGATGGTCTGCTATTCCTGTCTCTTTAAGAATTTTCTATAGTTTGTTGTGATCCACACAATCAAAGGTTTTCCCATAGTCAGAGAAACAGAAGTAGATGTTTTTCTGGAATTCTCTTGCTTTTTCTATGATCCAAGAGATGTTGGCAGTTTAACCCACTGGAAAATATTGCTTTGTTCATCAGAGGTCTCTTCCAGCCTATACTATCCATCATTGGAGCACTATGGGGCAGGCTACTTTAAGAATCACCAACCATTGTTCTGTAAAACTCAGAAAGTCTAGCCTAGTGTTTATCAAAGTATTCCAGGACCACAAGCACCAGAAATATCTAGGGAGCTTTTCAAAAATGCTGATTCTTCAGCATAACACCAAATCTACTGAATAAGAGTCTTTACAGAACTTGGGCTTCAGTCCATGGGGTCACATGAGTGGACACAACTTAGCAACTAAACCACCATTATTCTTTGTGCTACTATTGTCATATATTTCACTTTCACATGTTATAATTTTTTAAATATATTATTATTAGGGTTCCTTTGTGTTATATTTTAGAGACTTTCTAAAATATGTAGCCAAAATCTTTTATGTGTGTGTGTGCTCAGCATGTCAGACTCTTTTGCGACCCCATGAACAGGAGCCCATCAGGCTTTGT
Organism: Cervus canadensis; assembly: GCF_019320065.1. Taxonomy (NCBI): domain Eukaryota; kingdom Metazoa; phylum Chordata; class Mammalia; order Artiodactyla; family Cervidae; genus Cervus; species Cervus canadensis. Next base: position 26,029,146 of record NC_057388.1, on the reverse strand, counting down.
CCATGGAATTTCCCAGGCAAGAATACTGGAGTTGGTTGCCATTTCTGTCTCCAGGGGATCTTCCTGAGCCCAAAGAATGGGAGGAAGTAAATGGAAGTATATTTTTTAAGGTTCTTTCAATATATGTGAAGTGTTATATTATTTAATGATAGACTTTGATAAGTTAAATGTATATGAAGTAATCATTAAAGCAATCAATAAAGAAACAAAATAGTTTAGATAATAAGCACGGGGTGATGATAAAATAGAATCACATGTAAAAAAGTTTATATTTATATATACTAATATATTTTTATATTTAAATATTAAAATCTTTTATATTTAGACACATTTATCATTCTAGTGATTTTTCAGTCCAACATGATACAAATTTCAATTTGTTATCACATTTTGTCTGAAGAACTGCCTTAAACATCTCTTATAATACAGGTCTGATGGCAATGAGTTCCCTTTATTTTTATTTATCTGAAAGAGTTTTTGTTTTTTTCTTAATTTTTGGAAGATATTTTGCAGCATATACAATTTTAAGATGATAGATTTTTCTTCATTCAATGCCTTACCATGTTGTTCTACTGTCCTCTCACTTGCATCTTTCATAACAATATTTGTTTCATGTGTATAATGGCTTTTTTCCTCTGTCTATTCAAAAACTTGTCTCTATCATTGTTTTTTAGATATTTGTTTATGATTTGGTGTGATTTTCTTCATATACTTTCTTCTTGGAGTTCACTGAACTTTTTGAATCTCTGGTTTTATAGTATTCAAGTAATTTGGGAAATATTTGGTCATTATTTATTCCATTAACATTTATGTTTTCCTATCAATTCCTCTGAGTCTTTAATAACAAATGTGTTAGAACAATTTAATATTGTCCCACAAGTCAATTCAGCACTACTTTTTTTTCAGGTTTTTTTGTCTTGTATTTTATTTTATATATTTTCCATTGCTATATATTCCATTTGAAAGAACTTTTTTTGCAATGTTGCACCAGATATTCACTAAAGTATTTGAGAGTATTTATTATTTCAAATATATTCTTCATCTCTAGAGAATTCATTTTTTTTTAATACCTCTGTTTTTCACTTCTTAATGTTCATTTTTCCTTTACCTTCTTGACTATGTGGAATATATAATAGCTGTTTTTACATCCTTTTCAGTAATTTCTGTCATCAGTGTCATCTCTGGGTTGATTTCTATTGATCAACTCTTTGAATTCTTATGAATCATATTTCCCAGCTTATTTATAAATGAGTAATATTTTACTGGGTTTCAGGAATTACAGATTTTATTTGTAGGGATTTTGTTGTATTTCTTTAAATATTGAGTGGCTTAATTTGGGATGCAGGTAACTTTGATTCTAACTTTTGAGGTTTGCTTTTAATCTTTGTTTAAGAGTAAGTACAGAAAAGTCTTTGAGTACAATTCTATTCTATCATTAAGGCAATACATTTCTGAGAATTCTACTCAATATCCTATTTATTAGATGTTTCCACTTTGGCTGGTCCCAACCTGGATTATTCCCAGCCTCAAGTGAGCTCCAGAAATTGCTTTACCTACTCTTGCAAAATTCTTCAAGAGATGGGAATACCACCCTGACCTGTCTCCTGAGAAATCTATATGCAGATCAAGAAGCAACAGTTAGAACTGGACATGGAACAACAGACTGGTTCCAAATAGGAAAAGGAGTACGTCAAGGCTGTATATTGTCACCCTGCTTATTTAACTTATATGCAGAGTGCATCATGAGAAATCCTGGGCTAGACAAAGCACAAGCTGGAATCAAGACTGTCAGGAGAAACATCAAAAACCTCAGATACACAGATGACAGCACCCTTATGGCAGAAAGCAAAGAAGAATTAAAGAGCCTCTTGATGAAACTGAAAGAGGAGAGTGAAAAAGTTGACTTTAAAACTCAACATTCAGAAAACTAAGATCATGGCATCCGGTCCCATCACTTTGTGTCAAATAGACGGGGGAAGAGTGGAAACAGTAACACACTTTATTTTGGCGGGGGCTCCAAAATCACTGCAGATGGTGAATGCAGCCATGAAATTAAAAGACGCTTGCTCCTTGGAAGAAAAGCTATGACCAACGTAGACAGCATGTTAAAAAGCGCAGACATAAAAAAAAAAATTAAAAAAAAAAAAAAGCGCAGACATTACTTTGCCAACAAAGGTCCATCTAGTCAAGGCTATGGTTTTACCAGTAGTCATGTATGGATGTGAGAGTTAGACTATAAGGAAAGCTGAGCACTGAAGAACTGATGCTTTTGAACTGTGGTGTTGGAGAAGACTCTTGAGAGTCCCTTGGACTGCAAGGAGATCCAACCAGTCTTTCCTCAAGGAAATCAGTCCTGAATATTCATTGCAAGGACTAATGTTGAAGCTGAAACTCCAATACTTTGGCCACCTGATGCAAAAAAACCGACTCACTGGAAAAGACCCTGATGCTGGGAAAGGTTGAAGGCAGGAGGAGAAGGGAACATCAGATGATGAGATGGTTGGATGGCATCACCAACTCTATGGACATAAGTTTGAGTAAACTCCGGGATTTGGTGATGGACAGGGAAGCCTGGCATGCTGCAGTCCATGGGGTCGCAAACAGACGCGACTGAGTGACTAAACTTAGACTGAACTCTTTCCTATTGGTTCATTTCTTAGTTTTGTGTACTTCCCTTACATGTATCTGCAGGGCAGTATCAGCCAGATCCTCAAAGGGATCCCATGCAGATATCTGGAGCTCTGTGTCCATGTTGTATACTCATATCTCACATCTGGTATTTTGCCCTCAAATCCTAGGTGACTTGGTCTCCTCAAACTCTTGTCTTCTCAATTTCACAAGGCCTCTGAGCATTGTTGAGGCTTCTCGTCACTACACCACCTCTTGGAAACTCTAGGCCATGAGATAGAGCAGCTGTAGGAATCATATACTGGTTTTCCTTCCCTCACAAATCGATGTTCCGTGTTACCTTTTGGCCATTGCCTTAAAACTGATGTTTCACAAATATCTTGTATGATTTTCTAGTTGTTTAATGTGAGAGAATAAATCTGGTCCCATTATGCCATCATAGAGAAAAAAAATAAGTCTACTGTGTTATTTTTCTATGTAAATTATTGAATGTTGGTAAAAAGTTTAATCTTAAATTTTAATCCTTTTATATTTTAAGTTCTTTCAATATACAATGAATTTTCAAATAAAATTTAGTAGAAGAATAAGTGTATTTTGTAGGTTGTCATTGTATATTTTCGTGGATTACTATGTAAAGAAATTGTTACACAAAATTATTTTTCATTTGGAATCAAGTGTTCTTAATTCATTCAGTTTTCATTTCCAATGAAAATTGAGTCTTTAAAATTCAAAGATATTTTCAATAATTTTCTTGTCATAAAAAGCAAGAAGAATGGGATATCATGCAGATTTTTACAAAGAACTCCTCTATGTAGCATTACATTTAAAAAATTTCATATCTACCGGAGACTCTTCAAAGGTTTCATATTATTTCATTAATTACAGTACTTAAACATGCAATGGCTCTGTCTATGTTGTATCCCTCTGTTGTTGGTTCTTCATGAATAAGAAACAAAATAATTCCCCATTCATCTCAGAGCCAAAGAGAAAGATAAGCTAAATACCATCAAATGCAAGCCATAGCTTAAAAGGAGTTGATTTTGTGAAGACAGGTTTATTTTCAAATATAACTACACATCTGCTTCGGACTTCTCTGTCAATCAGGGAGACTAAAGAGACAGCAATGGAATTTCCAGTTTCTTTCAACAGAATATAAAATAAAACCTACTTGTGGTATCCTATTCAAAACATGATCATCTAATTCATGCTTGCTTATTTCACCGTTTTTTGTTTTCATTTTGGGTGTTTTTTGTTGTTGTTGTTTTTTTTCAGCAAGCATGAAAGATTTTCTTTGTCCAGAAAACTGGAATGAATCCACTGAGTCAACCAAAACACTGAAAAAAAAGAATTGAACTGAGGTAGACCCAAGATAATTGATCCCTGGATTTTAAATCCCCACAGCTCAATCTAGGTCAGCTAAGCCTTAATCTTTCATTTACAGAGTAAGTGCTTTTGAAACACATGTACTAAGAAAAGATTCTCTGGCAAAGAATGGCGTGTTCAGTGGTTGAGTAATATGCTATAATGACATTTTGATTGTGTGCTACACAAAACTATTATGTCATTATGAAAACACAAGGTAACATTTGTCAAATCTAAGAGAAGGAGAAATCTCAAAGTTGCACCTATAATTAGTGTAGTGTGAATTTTAAAATACTTTCATTTTTTTCTCCCAGAACCAGATTTTAAAAGTGGACGTGTGTCTCTTCCAAGGTTTTGGATTAAATTAGAGGGCACAAACTTTTTTTTTTTTTCCTTGTTCAAAAGAAAGAAAAGGGAACAACTTCTCAATTAGGACAGAATTCAGATATAGACTACTGACAATGGCTCCAAAACTATTATTTGCTACTTCCAGTGATTATCAAATCCTTTGATATGGGTCTTAACTAAAATTATAGTAGGCTCATGGCATTTGAGTAACTGACATTTTCAACTTAAACTGTTATTAAGAAATCTTTTAAAAATTTCTAAAATTCTATGAAATTAAAGATTATTTTCCTGAGTTAAAAATTTGAATCATGTGGATTCAGAGGCTGGTGTGGTACAGACTTGCTGTCCACCCAAAGTATCAATACCTTACTATAATGCACTGACTTAAAAGTTCTGTTTGTCTCCTTTCCCAATGTTTTAAATAAGTCCTGTAATGTGAAAAAAAAAATCATCGTGGTGGAAATCCCAAAGAATAGCAAGAGCTAATCTTGTTGATAGAAATGAAAAGACAATGGAGCAGTTTTTAAAAGCAACAATTCCTTAGCCAGAAAATAACGATTATAGATAAATGAGAGCACATAAATAAAATATGATGGTTGTATAAATGAGCTTACCATACATTATGTGCAAAAAGAAGAAAGTCTAATTAAGGAAACTACTTTAGCATTTCTAGTATAAAAAGCAATAATCAAATGAGATAAAGTTGTAAAAGAAAACTCATGATGTGAGGCTACATATGTTGTTGTTTAATTAGTAACTCATGTTCAACTCTCTTGCAACCCCACGACTGCAGCCCACCAGGTTCCTCCGTCCATGGGATTCTCCAGGCAAGAACACTGGAGTGGGTTGCCATTTCCTTCTCCAGGGGATCTTCCCAACCCCAGATCAAACCCAAGTCTCCTGCATTGGCAGGCAGATTCTTTACCACTGAGTCACCAGGAAGGTTACATATAGGCCACACATAATTCTAAATGGAAATGTAATTGAGGGAAAAGCCAGAAGCCCATATATAAGCACCCTATAAAATAGCAGGTGCCACAGGCACTTCTATAGTTCAGACATGTAAAGACCTGGAGTCTGTTCAATAAAGTTAAGATTAGCTTGATACAGAAATAAAATGTCTTTGCTTACATGAATCTATCCAGTGCTTAATCCATGAACCATCAAGATCCAGAGTTACAATTCTAACTATGCATGCTCAGGTACAGTCATAGTTAATGTCTCCTCAAAAGTGATGCAGTGTAGGGGTCTCCTGTATTGAGATCTATTATAAAAGCATTTATAAATGAACTTAGTACTTTATTTATAGAATCTCTATGCATCTGAGTAGGATTCTTATATTTTTCAGCTTTACACTGCTGAAAATATATTTTCATTACCTTTTTATATTATGGAGGCAATTATATATATATATATATATGTATTAATGACACGTTCAGATTTTTATTCACTAAAGATGACAGGTTAAGTTTTGTGGAAATAGCTAAGTTTTATGGCACACTTTTCCTAAAGTTTAAAAATAATTTTTAAATAAGATTTTAATATTTACAGCTATGACACACACTAAGTATTCAAGTCCTAAACTTTATATGGAGAGTAAGAAAAATTAATGTGTATCAAGATTTCATTTTCATGATTAAAAAGCAGCTTTGAAGAAATACAGCAAAATAATCTAAGTAAAGACAGTACCATTCAAATATGATCAGTTTTACAGAAAGTTGAGGGAAAAATGCTACCTCTGTCTCAATACCCAGGATGCATTAACACCTAGACAGCCATTCAGAGTAATGTTAAATAATAGCTTGTTGATGAGCATCAGTTGTGCAACACATGTAGCCCAGATGTCAACTGGCACCCACTTATATCTTAAGATCTCAACTAAATTATTTGAACACTCACTCATTCCACGTCCTGTAGATGAGTAATACCTTCCGAAACCTCTGGTCTAGCTGAGCAGCTGCTTCCACTGAATGAACTCAGTTTAGGATCATGTGAACATTCTGAGTGCTCTGTTCCTGTCTACACTGCATCAACCCAGATGGGATACTCAGAACATTCTGTAATTTCTAACAAATCAAAACAAGAACCACTCATTAAAAACATGGGTATGAACTGTATACTTTCCTGTAGACAGTGAAGCAGTTGCCTCAGAGGAGGTTCAAGTTCATACTACAACCATGTGCATGCATGCTCAGTTGTGCCCGACTCTTTGCAACCCCATGGCCTGTGGCCCCCCAGGCTCCTCTGTCCATGGGATTCTCCAGACAAGAATACTGGAGTGAGTTGCCATTTCCTTCTCCAGGGGATTTTCCCCACCCAGGGGTCAAACCCCTCTCTCCTGCAACTCCAGCATTGGCAGGTGGATTCTTTAGCACTGAGCCACCTGGGAAGTTCCATTATAATCATGTAAAAACTCCAAATAGAAAATTAGATACAATTTTTTTTAAATGATCTAATTCTAGGAAAACATTCTGTCAAACGCTTCTCTCTTTTCTAAAACCACGCGAGATCTTGAAATTCAGAAATTTGGAAATGGTTCTGCTGACTGATACTGATGTGGGCTGTGGTTTCAATCAGATAGTAACGGAAATTACAACAGGCGGGGCCCAGCCATACATCCATGTATCTTTATAAAGTCTTAAGAATTTCTCCACACTGTCTCTGCATATAGGCTAGTTTGGACCTCCTCACAGCATGGCAGCCTCTGGGTAATGGAGATGCTTACACAGTAGCTAAGGGTTTCATTGCAAGGGTTTGAGGCTACACCTTTCAGGACTAGCCTCAGAAGTCACAGAGTGTTGCTTCAGTATAATCACAAGTCTAAGTAGGTTCAATATGAAACGACACAGACACACTTCTCAAAATCACAATGTAAAGCTAAAATATTGAATGGGAGCTGTTGTGGCCATCTTTGGAAAATATGCTCTGCCACATGTGTTTAATTATTTACCTTATATTTTTACCCCATTTTTCTAGCATATAACATCAGAAAGTAATATATATAAATTCATTAATTTCACATTTTATTACTATTATTAATACAGTTCTTTAGTCACTAATGGAAATGTATAAAGATCCATAACCAAACAGAAATCTGTGTGTTCTACAAAATTAATAGCATCATTAACATGTCTACCAGATAAGATTCATACAGTTGCTAGAGCTTTAGTTAAAGACATGTCAATGCCACTGAAGGTATAGAATCTAGAAGTGGATTTACTGGAAAATACTGAACTGAGTTGCATTGTGAGCACTATGTCCTGACAGACATTTAAACCTTCTGGGTCTTTTGGTTTGATCATCTATAAAATGTCTTTTTAAAATCTTACAAGGTTATAATGTTTTATTTTTCCTTGACTGCATGGTAGGTAACATTCTCTTTTATGCATGAGTCAATAAAAATCAAGGAGATAAAGTATACATCCAAAGTCTAAAATCAGTGTCAAAGTTAAGATCAAACCTCAGCTCCAAGTTCACTATTCTCAACCACATAAACTACTTTATCAATACAACAAAATACCAATAGGTGAATGTAATATTTTATCTAGAATACAATTAGAGTGGCTACAAAACTGAATGCAAATTTCTGTCTGTTTTATTAATAAAGTCACTGATTATTGCATTTCAACCATACAGAAGATACTATGAATCCAAGGCCTATCTTCCTCACCTGAGTTCACCAAGATTCCTATCTGAACACTGTAGGGCTCCTCTAGAAAGTTACATATGTCTCTGGTTTACACAGGATATGCCAAGCTAGACTGCACAGTTCCCACTACTGTAATTTTGGTGCACTCCTGTAGGACTTCTCCTTGCAGATTTACTCTGTTCCCATTACCCTGAAAATAAATGCACATATGGTTACAGTCTATTAACTGCACAGATATTATGTTAATATATTTGGATGATAATATGCTAACAGGGACCTGCTTAAATTGTTACTGGCATTGCTGAATTTTAAATTATTTATTTTAATTGGAGACTAGTTACTTTACAATATTTTGGTGGGTTTTGCCATACATCATCATGAATCAGCCATGTGTGCACATGTGTCCCTCCATCTTGAACCCTCCTCCCACCTCCCTTCCCACCCATTCCCTCTGGGTTATCCCAGGGCATCAGCTTTTGAGTTCCCTGCTTCATGCATCAAACTTGCACTGGTTATCTATTTTACGTATGGTAACATACATGTTTCAATGCTATTCTCTCAAATCATTCCACCCTCACCTGCTCCCACATAGTCCAAAAGTCTGTTCTTTACATGTGTGTCTCTTTTGCTGCCTTGCATATAGGATTGTCATTACTGTCTTTCTAAATTATACATATAAGCATTATATATTGTATTGGTGTTTCTCTTTCTGATGAACCTCACTCTGTATCGGTTTGGTTCAGTCACTCAGTCATGTCCAACTCTTTGTAACCCCATGGACTGTAGCACGCCAGGCTTCTCTGTCTGTCACCACCTCCCAGAGCTTGCTCAAACTCATGTCCATCAAGTCAGTGATGCCATCCAACCATCTCATCCTCTGATGTCCCCTTCTCCTCCTGCTTTCAATCTTTCCCAGCATCAGGGTCTTTTTCAATGAGTCAGTTCTTCACATCATGTAGCCAAAGTATTGGAGCTTTGTATAATAGGTTCCAAATTCATCCACCTCATTAGAACTGACTCAAATGCATTCTTTTTTTATAGCTGAGTAATATTCCATTGGGTATATGTACCACAACTTCCTTATCCATTTATCTACATGTCCTAGCTATTGTAAACTGTGCTTCATTGAACATTGGGGTACATATGTCTCTTTCAATTCTGGTTTCCTTGGTGTGCATGCCCTGCAGTGGGATTGCTGGGTCATACGGCAGTTCTATTTCCAGTTTTTTAAGGAATCTCCACACTGTTCTCCATAGTGGCTGTACTAGTTTGCATTCCCACAAACAGTGTAAGAGGGTTCCCTTTTCTCCACACCCTCTCCAGCACTTATTGTTTGTAGACTTTTCAATGATGGCCATTCTACCAGCATGATACCTCATTGTGGTTTTGATTTGCATTTCTCTAATAATGAGTGACATTGCACATATTTTCATATGTTCATTAGCCATGTCTTCTTTGGAGAAATGTCTGCTTAATTCTTTGGCCCACTTTTTGATTTGGCTGTTCATTTTTCTCATATTAAGCTGCATGAGCTGCTTGTATATTTTGGCCATTAATTCTTTGTCAGTTGTTTTGTTTGCTATTATTTTCTCCCATTCTGAAGGCTGCCTTGATCATCTACATATAAAACCCTAAAGATACCACCAGAAAATTACTAGAGCTAATCAATGAACATAGTAAATTTGCAGGATGTAAAATTAACACACAGAAATTCCTTGCATTCCTATACACTAACAATGAAAAAATAGAAAGAGAAATTAAAGAAACAATCCTATTCACAATTGCAATGAAAAATATAAAATACTTAGGAATAAATTTAACCTAAAGAAACAAAAGACCTATTTTTGAAAACTATAAAACACTGATGAAAGAAAAATCAAAGAGGACACAAATAGATGGAGAAATATAACATGTTCATGGATTAGAAGAATCAACATAGTGAAAATGAGTATACTACCAAAATAATCTATAGGATTCAACACAATCCCTATCAAGCTACCAACGGTATTTTTCACAGAACTAGAATAAATAATTTCACAATATGTACGGAAACACAAAAACCTTGACTAGCCAAGGCAATATGGAGAAAGAAGAATGGAACAGGAGGAATCAACCTGCCTGACTTCAGACTATACTACAAAGCTACAGTCTTCAAAACAGTATGATACTGGCAAAAAGACAGAAATATAGATCAGTGGAACAAAATAGAAAGCCCGGAGATGAATCCACACACCTATGGACACCTTATCTTTTAACAAAGGAGGCAAAAATATAAAATGGAGAAAAGATAATCTCTTTAACAAGTGGTGCTGGGAAACTGGTCAACCATGTGTAAAAGAATGAAACTATAACACTTTCGAACACCATACACAAAAATAAACTCGAAATGGATTAAAGATCTAAATATAAGACCAGGAACTATAAAACGCTTAGAAGAAAACATAGGCAGAACACTCTCTGACATAAATCACAGCAGGATCCTCTATGACCCACCTCCTACAGTAATGGAAATAAAAACAAAAATAAACAAATGGGACCTAATTAAACTCATAAAAGCTTTTGCACAAGGAAGGAAACTATAAGCAATGTTGATTCTTTAAAAAATTCAAGTTGCAATATCTTGTATTGTAAAATTGTGCTCAAATGCCCAAAAGGCAACAAAGTTTGCACACAGTTAGTAATGTTTGCATATGTTAGCCTTTCTGAATAAGAATAAAGAGGGAAATCCTTTGGCAAGTGATTTAACAACCGAATACTACTTTGTTTCCTCTCTTCTAAAGAGACCCTCGGAGATTCTATAGGTGACATAGATCTGTCACCTATACACTTCACTCTAAGGGAAGAACTATCTGTAATATCATGGCTTCTTCTTGTAACAAAAATTCTGAAGGACTATTTGATGTAATCACAAAATTCTCAATTGTATAGAGAATTTTCTAGGAGAAAAAACATCCACCACTCCCAAAAGCATCAAGAAACTTGAACAGGCCATTAACCATGAGGTAGGTTACAAAAAGAATTAATTAATTATTTTTGCAAAATCTCCAAAGACAGAAAGTTTTACTAGGAACTACTTTACAACAGCAAAATAAAAGAAAGAAAGAAAATTTATTTTGCTATAAAACTCTTGAGTTTCTCAGTATATAACCACATGTTCAAATAATAAATTGGAAATAATCATTACAAAAATGGTTACTGAGGTCTGACTGACCTGTTTTTGCATGCTAGTTCCACCATTCATGAGATGTGTGACGTTGGTCAAGTAATCTCATCTCTCTAAGCTGCAGTTCTTCTACATCAACATTAGAACAATAATAATAGGGGATTAAGTAAGATAATTCACACAAATCTCTAATAGCACCCAACACATGGTGTCAGTTGAGATCAGTTTTTATTCTTGCTCATAAGCACAGCCATTAACATAATCACTGCTTTATTGGACCTTCTAACCAATTCTATAAGACATAGAGTGAAAATAAAGGGTATAACTGGAAGGAAAAATATTAAATGACTATTATTATTGACAAGTTTATAATTTATGTAACTCAAATTCTAAAAGAACTTCAAATTTCTTTAAATTACCATAGATTAGAAAAGTGGCAAGGTATAAGATAAAAGAACAAAAATAGTAGCTTTCTTTAAGAATGTAGAATAGTTATCATAAAACAATTTCATTCCCATGTGAAACAAAATTTTCCTGGAAAAATAAATGGAAGAATGCATGTATAACAAATTTGAAAAGAAGAGGAAATGAAAATTAATCCCTTAAGAATCTTATAAGAAACAAAAATGGTCTTAAGAACGGACAGAGAAATCAATATATCAGAAAATCTTAGTCCAGAAACACACATTGCATATGTATCAGCTTAATGTATGACAAAGCAAACATTATAGATCAATAATGAAGGCACAGAGCATCAATATTTATTATGAGAAAAGCTATTTGGGAAACAATCAAGTTAGGTCCTATCTCTATAATGACCACTTGCCTACTGTTTGTCTCTGCAGCTCAAAATATTTCCCCTTTATAATTATCCTTCCTCCAATTCTTTGAGATGGAATCTGATCCACAGATTCTCTGAGATGGGCTCCTAGAAGCCAGAATTCATTCAGTGTGACCTTGTTTCACGGCAACACGAAGCATCATACCCAAATGAGAAAAACAGGGTCACTTTCCTGGGAACTGGGTTGAGAGTGAAAGCCAGATTTAGCCTTTTTTCTGGATGGTCGGATGGTTCCCACTGGGACAAAGAAGAAGGGAAAACAAATGAGATGGATGAGGAAATGAACTGAGAGCAAAGGCAAGAGAAGAAAAACAGAGACACAGAATCTCAGTGGCATGCCCACCCTGGTTCTCTGTCTCTCCTTGAAAAGTGGTGGCGCCCTGAGCATAGGAAAGAAACAGCCTACATTTTAAGAGCTCCAGAATTCTGTGACTAGCATTCAGAAGATTCCTAAATAAAATTACTTTATCTACCAAAATAAATTCCCAAAAAGTACACACTAAATTTTAAAATGAGATAAAATGCAACCATTAAAATATTCTTCTTGAGAAGGTAAAGAACATCCTAAAAGTAAAAACTCTATGACAGAAAAAAAAAACCTACATACTTAGCAACCCTCATATGCAGGGTTGGTACAATTCATACAAAAATAACAAACAGGGAAAACATCCACACAAACATACAAAAGATTTATTTGTATTTTTAATGCCAAAGAAAAAAAAAAGCTCTAAAAACAGAGAAGTCTGTTAACATCCCAAAATATGATAAAAGCAGGCAAATCACAGAACAGACAAATCTGAGAAGAAACACAAAAGGCCATTAAACACATAAAAAGCAGTGTAAAAATGTAAATAAATGTTTTCAAATTTAAAATACACAGTTCTTGTGCCAATATTGCTACCCAGAAATAAGTACTAAATGGCTGGTAGTACTGTCAGAAATCAATTTTGCAACACATACAAAGACCTTCATCTGTGGTCATACCTTTTAGAGCTTGTGTACTAAATCAGAACTTCTGCTTACAAGTGCAGAAACCCAACTCAGAATGTTGTAATGAGAAAAGGAATGCATTGGCTCACAGAGACAAAAATTCCAGCAGTGTGCATGTTGGATCCCAGTACTCTAATCCTAACAAGAAAGAAATTCAGGTGCTATTTCCAGGAGAAGGGATGTTGTACACATTAAGATAACAGTTGTACATCACACCACTAGACCCAGTCATTTAACTTCTAGGAATCTGGTCTAAAAAAAAAATGCAATTAGAAGGAAAGAAATGATTATGATAGACTTTTAAAATTGTATTTCTTATAGCACAGAAATGAAAACAGTAGTAGGAAAATGACTAAATATAGTGTAAATTTATTAATAAAACTAAATACTGTCACATATATATATATGAATAAAATATGACTCTGGGAGGAAACACAAACAGTATGTGAAAAAATAGTATAAATTATACATATATATATGTATATATATATATAAAGTATAACCCAGTTTTGTACATATTTTTGCCTGGAAAAACAATAGACCACAAAGATCACCTAATGTGGTGAATTTGGGGGAATTTTCTGTGGGCATATATATTAGTTTTTTTTTTTTTTCATTTATTTTTATTAGTTGGAGGCTAATTACTTTACAATATTGTAGTGGGTTTTGTCATACATTGACATGAATCAGCCATGGATTTACATGTATTCCCCATCCCGATCCCCCCCTCCCACCTCCCTCTCCACCCGATCCCTCTGGGTCTTCCCAGTGCACCAGGCCCAAGCACTTGTCTCATGCATCCAACCTGGGCTGGTGATCTATTTCACCATAGATAATATACATGTTTCGATGCTGTTCTCAAGAAACATCCCACCCTCGCCTTCTCCCACAGAGTCCAAAAAGTCTGTTCTGTACATCTGTGTCTCTTTTTCTGTTTTGCATATAGGGTTATCATTACCATCTTTCTTTTTTTTTTTTTTTTAAGGTTTATTCTTTTATTTCAGGAAAAAACATGGAACGCTTCACGAATTTGCATGTCATCCTTGCGCAGGGGCCATGCTAATCTTCTCTGTATCGTTCCAATTTTAGTATATGTGCTGCCGAAGTGAGCACATCTTTCTAAATTCCATATATACGTGTTAGTATGCTGTAATGTTCTTTATCTTTCTGGCTTACTTCCCTCTGTATAGTGGGCTCCAGTTTCATCCATCTCATTAGAACTGATTCAAATGAATTCTTTTTAATGGCTGAGTAATATTCCATGGTGTATATGTACCACAGCTTTCTTATCCATTCGTCTGCTGATGGGCATCTAGGTTGCTTCCATGTCCTGGCTATTATAAACAGTGCTGTGATGAACACTGGGGTGCACGTGTCTCTTTCAGATCTGGTTTCCTCGGTGTGTATGCCCAGAAGTGGGGATTGCTGGGTCATATGGCAGTTCTATTTCCAGTTTTTTAAGAAATCTCCACACTGTTTTCCATAGCGGCTGTACTAGTTTGCATTCCCACCAACAGTGTAAGAGGGTTCCCTTTTCTCCACACCCTCTCCAGCATTTATTGCTTGTAGACTTTTGGATAGCAGCCATCCTGACTGGCGTGTAATGGTACCTCATTGTGGTTTTGATTTGCATTTCTCTGATAATGAGTGATGTTGAGCATCTTTTCATGTGTTTGTTAGCCATCTGTATGTCTTCTTTGGAGAAATGTCTGTTTAGTTCTTTGGCCCATTTTTTGATTGGGTCATTTATTTTTCTGGAATTGAGCTTCAGGAGTTGCTTGTATATTTTTTAGATTAATCCTTTGTCTGTGGCTTCATTTGCTATTATTTTCTCCCAATCTGAGGGCTGTCTTTTCACCTTGCTTATAGTTTCCTTTGTTGTGCAAAAGCTTTTAAGTTTTATTAGGTCCCATTTGTTTATTTTCGCTTTTATTTCCTATTCTGGGAGCTGCAAAAGAAACTAAAGAGACCATAGCAAAAATCAACAAAGCTAAAAGCTGGTTTTTTGAAAAAATAAACAAAATTGACAAACCATTAGCAAGACTCATTAAGAAACAAAGAGAGAAGAACCAAATTAACAAAATTAGAAATGAAAATGGAGAGATCACAACAGACAACACTGAAATACAAAGGATCATAAGAGACTACTACCAGCAGCTCTATGCCAATAAAATGGACAACTTGGAAGACATGGACAAATTCTTGTACAAGTATAACTTTCCAAAACTGAACCAGGAAGAAATAGAAGATCTTACAGACCCATCACAAGCAAGGAAATCGAAACTGTAATCAGAAATCTTCCAGCAAACAAAAGCCCAGGACCAGATGGCTTCACAGCTGAATTCTGCCAAAAATTCAGAGAAGAGCTAACACCTATCTTACTCAAACTCTTCCAGAAAATTGCAGAAGAAGGTAAACTTCCAAACTCATTCTATGAGGCCACCATCACCCTAATTCCAAAACCAGACAAAGATGCCACAAAAAAAGAAAACTACAGGCCAATATCACTGATGAACATAGATGCAAAAATCCTTAACAAAATTCTAGCAAACAGAATCCAACAACATATTAAAAAAATCATACACCATGACCAAGTGGGCTTTATCCCAGGAATGCAAGGATTCTTTAATATCCTCAAATCAATCATTGTAATACACCACATCAACAAATTGAAAGATAAAAACCATATGATTATCTCAATAGATGCAGAGAAAGCCTTTGACAAAATTCAACACCCATTTATGATTAAAACTCTCCAGAAAGCAGGAATAGAAGGAACATACCTCAACATAATAAAAGCTATATATGACAAACCCACAGCAAGCATTACCCTCAATGGTGAAAAATTGCAAGCATTTCCCCTAAAATCAGGAACAAGACAAGGGTGCCCACTCTCACCACTACTATTCAACATAGTTTTGGAAGTGTTGGCCACAGCAATCAGAGCAGAAAAAGATGTAAAAGGAATCCAGATAGGAAAAGAAGAAGTGAAACTCTCGCTGTTCGCAGATGACATGATCCTCTACATAGAAAACCCTAAAGACTCTACCAGAAAATTACTAGAGCTAATCAACGAATATAGTAAAGTCGCAGAATATAAAATTAACACACAGAAATCCCTTGCATTCCTATACACTAACAATGAGAAAACAGAAAGAGAAATTAAGGAAACAATACCATTTACCATTGCAACAAAAAGAATAAAATACTTAGGAGTACATCTACCTAAAGAAACAAAAGACCTATACATAGAAAACTATAGAACACTGATGAAAGAAATCAAAGAGGACACAAACAGATGGAGAAACATACCACGTTCATGGATTGGAAGAATCAATATTGTCAAAATGGCTATTCTACCCAAAGCAATCTATAGATTCAATGCAATCCCTATTAAGCTACCAACGGTATTTTATATTAGTTTTTAAACAGGTAAATACTCTATTTAAAAGTTATAAAAAGCAGAAATCTGGCAGATGATTATTGCAGTGCTTAATACCTATGGTGCCCAGGCAGCCTGAAGTCAGGAAACACCTCCACGCTGGCTGCTGCCTTTACTTCATAAACCTGAACATCACTTGAACACTCTGAACTTCAGTATATACATCAACAAAATGGGGACAATAATCTCTGCTCTGTACATCTCACATGATTATTCTAAAAATCAAGAGCATCAGTAAAAAGACTGTTTAAATTATAAAGTGCTATGAAAGCTGACATCTTGAAATTAGTAAGCCAAAGCAATCTTTTGCACCCTCCCCCACTAGCATATTAAAGACAAACAAGAGTAACACATCTCATTAATCCCTGTTTCCTTTTTTCCTTTGAACTTCACTTTTTACATTTATAAATGGAGGTAATAACACCTATTTGTTTCCTCTTATGTGAGATAAATCTTGTTGATATTAGGTGACACCAAATACCTACTAGTGCCTGGCATGTAGAAGGTACTTAGCAAATGTAAATTATCGGCTCACTTTTCTGCTTGTACCCTACCTATTTCCTCATCTGTAAAATATGCATGGTATAAATGTGCAGGCTTGGAGAGAAGTAGGTAGTTGATATTCAAAAATCCTTCCCCCTCTTCAGTTTGGACTTTTCAATGAAAGCCCAATCTCTTTCACAGAGCAGGGTAGTGAATTACATAGTTGCTGTTGTTTACTCACTACATTATGTCCAACTCTTTGTGACCATATGGACTATAACCCACCAGGCTCTGTTGTCCATTGGATTTCTGAGGCAAGAATACTGGAGTGGGTAAGCATTTCCTTCTCCAGGGTATCTTCCCAACCCAGGAATCAAACCTGTGTCTCCTGCATTGCAGGGGTATTCTTTACCACTGAGCCATCTGGGAAGCCAAAATTATGCACTACAAACAGCCAAATCAGTAGCCTCACAGATTCCAAAGTATCTCTATGTGGGGCCTGCTGGGCAGGCATGAAAGCAAACAGTGCTGCTCCACCTGTGTGCTCAGAAGGTATTCTTACATAAAATACCATTGCAATTTTAGAGCCTCCAACGCACGTCTGCCTAACTTCCTCCTCTAAGAAAATGGGGAACTTAAACTTCCATGGGTTTCCTGTGGAGTCATATGTTAAGTCTCTTCCATCATGCCCAACTCTTTGCAACCCTGAGGACTGTAGTCCACTAGGCTCCTCTGTCCATGGGACTTCCCAGGCAAGAATACTGGAGTGGGTTGCCATTTCCTTTGGCAGGGGATTGTCCTGATCCAGGGATCAAACCTGTGTCTCCTGCATGGCAGGCGGATTCTTCACACTAGCATCATCTGGGAAGCCCTAGTGAGGGTGTAAGTACCTGCTGCACTCATCCAGCTTGCCCAGCATCCCAGCTTAAATCAAAAAAGAATGACTCAAGGAATGATAAAGGTATTTGAGAAAGGCATAGGACCATCTAAATTTAAGAACTGTAACTTTCCCTCTTCTCTCTTAGAATTCAGCCCAGCTCTACAGCCCTGTCCCACTACCCACCACCTGAACTCTGCCCCTCCCTTCTCCTGCAGTCCCCAGGGAAGTGTGTATAGAACACAAGTTCAGCAATGCCCACACTTCCCTTGCTTTGGCCTTGACCCTGTGGCAATTCTTCAAGACTCAAGACAAGAGCCCAATTCTTTACCCAAATTATTAGAGCTTGCCTAAAATCTGGGACAGCTGAGAATGTAGCCTGTCCCCACAGGGTAGGAATGTATTAACCACCCTATAAAAGTTATTTTTAAAGTTTTATTTAAGGAACAGCAGCTGGAGAATAAAGAAAAGAAAGGCAAAACACAATTCTTTTATACCCACGCTGCAGTCCCCCTCTCACCAACCTTCCAAGGTTCACTATAGGAACTGCATCCATGTAAATGCTTTAAGTCTGACCTACAAAGATGGAAACTGAAGAATACAGGGAATAAAATAAACAGGAAATACAAAACAACCTTGTTTGATCAGACCTTTCTGGTTGCCTTGCCTAGTTAGTATTAGGGAAGTTTGACAACAGACTTGGAATTCATTCATTGGATTTGGAGGGAATTGCTAAAAAATTAAAGAAACATTAAAATACCACCACATATAATGAGCTCACTGCCATTTGGAACTTGTTTCCAATCAACACACTGTAAATGTTAGCAACGGAAGGTTTTCTAATAGTCCCTATCCTTGGGATGGGAGAGTAATCAGAAAAAAAATTCAGCAAACTACGTGTAAATCTATGGCTGATTCATATCAATGTATGACAAAACCCACTGAAATGTTGTGAAGTAATTAGCCTCCAACTAATAAAAAAAAATAAATTAAAAAAAAAAAACCATGACATAAATTTTAATGCAGTCTACATTTCATTAATCTCTACATTATGATGAAAATTAGTTCTGCTTTTCATTGTTATTTTAGTAATACTGTAGTTGAAACATATGATTGCTATATTTGTTGTTTTTTAAAAAAGCAACACACTCCCCACTTGGGGTGTGTGTATGTGCTTAGTCATTCAGTTTTGTCTGATTCTTTGCAACCCTTTGGACTGTAGCCCGCCAGGCTGTTCATGGTTATTTCAGGCAAGAATACTGAAGTGGGTTGCCATTTCCTCTTTCAGGGCATCTTCCTGACCCAGGGATCGAACTTTCATCTTACTGAAAGCAGATTCTTCACCTGCTGAGCTATCTGGGAAATCCACTGGAATTCACCTCAATTCAGAAAGATTTTATTGAGAGCACTACTGTGTGTGAAAGACAGATTCTACCTCAAATAAGTTATGCCATTGTGGGAAGAAAATATACATGTGCATGCACAAAACTGAATACATGAGATAGAACATGCTATGAGGCTGGGAAAGAGGGAACCTCACATCCACTCCAGAGGTTTCAGGAACAGTCTACCAGAGATCACCTTGAGCAATGACAGAACGGAGGGAACAGCATAAGGGAGCAGGTGGGAAAGCAGTGTGCATGTACAGAAAACAGTCAGTAATCCCTCAGAAGCATGAGAAAGTGAGCAACGATGTCAGAGGAAAAGAGGCTCCAAACCTGGATCTATACTTTCTAATGTTTGACCTTTGGCAAGCTGCACAACTTCTCTAAGTCTCTCTTTCCTCCTGTTTAAAAATGAGTTACCAATAAGTGTGCACTGAAAGTGTGACTCTGCATGTGAAGTACCTGTCATGGTGATTAGCAGCATACAGTGAATGCTCAAAAACTGTTTAGAACAAAAGAGAAAAGAAGAGAGGGAAGAATGACAGGAAAGGTGAGAGGGGTGTTAGTTGGGAGTTCTGAGAGGCTTGGCGTAAGATACCTATTTTGGAGCCATTTGCATGTAAGCCTAAGACATGAGGACAAACATCACAAACTAAATGGGCAAAGGACACAACTTCAGGGGCACATTTTTTGAGTCAAAAGAGGAAAAAGTCTATGAGGTCACATGTTACAATGGAATAAAGATGGGACATGGATTTAGAGTTGGGTTCCACCAAAGTCTGTGTGATTTTGAAAAATATTTCTAGGATTTGAATGGACAAATACCTTCTTCACAGAATTATTCTGAAGAATAAAGGGATAAGCTATATAAAATCACATAACACCATGCCATGTACATAGATAACCATAAAAACTATTAGGTCCCTCCTCTTCTGCTTGTCTTCCTTGGAGAGAGGAAAAAGAATAATGAATGTAAAGAAGGGAAATAACCCAATATAAGTAATGACAGAGCTATAATAGACTAGAAGAGGACCGGGAATAAGAAAGAAATTCTGTGAGAGGAGTTGTATAGAGTTACCATTCATCTTTAAGATTCAGTTTTCAACAGAGGGTTTGGTGGGGAAAATCAGATTATAAATTGAAAATGCTGAATGAGTAGTGCATTCCTGGAGCAACTATTTAGTGATTTACCATTTACCTGATGTCTTGGCATGGAGCAAAGAATTAATAAACAATAGTAATATTCATGGATGTCATTAAGAAAAGAAAAAAACAACAATAGGCCAATGGAGTCTCTTGTGCTAAGTCCATGCCACCAGTCCAAGGCTTAATACCTAGCCTAATCACTGTTACAACCTCCCTCAGAATGTAGCTTTAACCAACCAGTTTGGAATTTTTTGGTCAGCACCAATGAGGTAATCTGCTACATAGGCACTTTCCATCCCCCAAAGGAAGATGTGGTAATCTGCTCTCTGTCTATAAAAGCCTTCCTTTGTACAATTCCTTGGAGCTCCTTTCTATTTGCTAGATGGGATGCTGTCCAATTCATGAATCGTTTAAATAAAGCCAAGGAGATCTTCAAATTTTCTCAGCTGACCTTTTATTATTTGACAGTGTTAAGGTTAAATGAGTTTTATTTAAGTTATTTAGGTTATTTATTTTCAGGGAATGGATAACATGAAACCAAAAAGAAAACAGAAGGAAGGAAGAGATTAAAGACAAAGGCAAAAGAAAGGGCATGTATTGGTAGAGATAAATTGAATCTAGAACATGGATAAACATTAGTCTTCATAAAGAGTTATAACTCCTTTTGATTCAAAGGTCCTTGTGGTTGGGAGAGAGATAAATTTCTTGAGAGAAGAAAATAATGACTGAGAGAGGTCATTCAAGAAAGCATTCACCTTCTGAGCAGGGTTCCATAAGTGATTCCTATTAGTGAGAGTGTTGCCCATAGCTAAGGATCCCCAAGTACTAATGAGATATCTGAGAAGATAGCTGGTCAAGTGGTCAACAAAGCACATGGAGACAAAACAAAGGTGATGGATCAGGAAAATTTTAAGTATGTGGGATAAAGCCTTGAAAGATCCATGACTATAACAGAGAAGAGCAAACCTAACTCTACATTGAATCTATTCCTTTAGTTCTAACCTCTGTGCTCTGTATAGGTAGACTGGCAAGCCAATGGGTCTAGGAGGCAAAAGATTCCACAAGAACATTACTAGAAGAAAGGCTGATGAGTTCTAATTCAATGACAAAAAATTATTCCCCTCTTGATCTGTTTCATCTTGTCATGTGCCAAGGTGATGATGTAGCCACAAAAATACCAGGCAAAATCTGCCTCAGATTTAGACATATTACCAGGCACCAACAAAATTCCAATATTTCAATCAGTAGGAGGTCTCTTTTCATGCCTCTTTCAAGTTCAGTGATACCTCTCTCTTCATTTCTTAACACAAGTCTGACCTATTTTTTCAAATTCTCCTTTCCTCATTCCTCTACTTTTGGCTCCAGTTTCACTGATAAACCCTATATCTTGTACATATTTTCTCTCTCTATTCATTTGACACGTGTTTATGAAGCCGCCAAACTGTGCCAGAAATTGGTCAAGGCACAAATATAAACAGAGCATATTTAATCACTGTTGTCATGGACTTGACATTATAATAAGGGAAGGTGAAAAATTAAACAGTAAATAAATTCATACTAAGTTAATGTAGTGGGTAAAAAAAAAAAAAAAAGATACATCCAGGTCCTAAATCCCAATATCTATGAATGTAATGGTATTTGTAAAAAGGGTCTTTGCAGATAAAAATTTCAAGATGAGGTCATCATGGATTGTAGGGGAAGATTTTAATCCAGTGATGGGTGTCTTTATAAGAGGTAAAGATACAGAGACAGGAAGAAGACCATGTGAAGAGGGAGGTAGAGACTGGAGTTATGTAGCCCAAAACTAAGCAACACCAGAAGCCTGCAGGGAAGCTGGGTGAAGCTAGCCACCAAAAGTTATGAGAGAGGCAGGAAACAGCTCCTCCCGTGGGGCCTCCATAGAGAGGAACTAATTCTGACAATACCTTGATTTTGGCCTCACGGCTTCCAGACTTGTGAACAAAAATAATTTTCGGTGGTTTCTAGTTATCAGGTTTGTGGTAACTTGTTATGGCAGCCCTAGAAAACTAATATAGTCAAGATGCTGAGAAGTACTATTGAAGGAAGTTGAAGACTGTGTTGAGAAATGACAAATTTAGATATGTGAGTGAGTTTATGGCATTTGGTCAAATATCTGAAAGAAGTAGAAATACGTGTAGAAATCTAGGTGAAGACATGTCAAATACAGAGAACAAGGGTACAGAACATGGCTATGCATTAAAGGAGCATCAAAGACAGTGTGAGCAAGTGGATACGAGTGAGGAGAGACAGAGGGAAGCAGGTCAGGAACACAGCCTGAGGCTGCTTCACAGGGTCTCTCGTAGGTAATGTCATACATAGTGAAATGTATGTTTTTGGAAGCTTAAGAAGTGATGTGTTATGACTTAGGTGCTGTGTAGTGAATATTCCAGTTTGAAAGGAGGTAAACATAGTAGATGCTGAAGCTGAAACTCCAGTACTTTGGCCACCTCATGCGAAGAGTTAACTCATTAGAAAAGACCCTGATGCTGGGAGGGATTGCGGGCAGGAGGAGAAGGGGGTGACAGAAGATGAGATGGCTGGATAGCATCACTGATTCAATGGACATGAGTTTGAGTAAACTCTGGGAGTTGGTGATGGACAGGGAGGCCTGGCGTGCTGCGATTCATGGGGTCGCAAAGAGTCGGACACGACTGAGTGACTGAACTGAACTGAAACATAGAAGTAGGGAAAACAGTTAAAAGGCTATTATTGATACAGTCACCTAATGAGAATAATGGTGCCTTGCAGCACAGTAACAGGACCAGGACAGAAGCAGTGGAAGTGATGAGAAGGGTCAACGCTAAGATGTGTTTATTTTATTCAGTATTACTAAGACATATTTGACAAAGTTGTAATACAAAGTGTACAGCATGATGATTTGACAAACACACTGTGAATGGATTCCATGATTGAATTAGTCACCTCATCATCACCTCACATATTTACCTATCCTCTTTTCTTTTTAATGAGAACATTTAAGTTCTACGCTGTTAGCAAATTTCAATTATACAATATAGCACTGTCAACTACAATCACCACACCATCTACTTTAGATCCTAAGACCTACTCACTTTATAACTGAAAGTTTGTACACTTTTACCAGTCTCTCTCTAGTCCCCCCCAACTCTTGGCGGCACCATTCTACTCTCTATTTTGAGGTCCTCAATTTTTTTTTTTAGGTTTCACATAAAATGACACCATGGGTGTTTGGTCTTTCTCTGTCTGGCTTATTTCACTTAGCATAATGCCCTCCAGATTCATCTGATTGTTTTTTAAATTCCCATCTCTCTTCATTTTTGCATACTACAGTTTGCATTTTCTGCATACTACAAAAAAAAATGGCTCTTGACAGGCATATATATTTGCTAGGTCAAATTTAACATTTATTTCAAGTTCTTCCATCTCCCTTGTCACCTTCCACAGGTTTTATATAAATATCGGAGACTTCTAAATACCTCGAACTGGAGAGGCTTTATACTGCAGCACATAGACAATGATGTGACAGCAAGCTGGTTAGATCAATGAGTGACTTGCACTCTGTCCACCTTCTGTCCAAATTTAAAGCTTGCCTTGTGTGTGCTTAGTCGCTCAGTCGTATCTGACTCTTTACAACCCCATGGACTGCAGCCCACCAGGCTCCTCTGTCCATGGGGATTCTCCAGGCAAGACTACTGGAGTGGATTACCATGCCCTCTTCCAGGGGGTCTTCCCCAACCAATGATCAAACCCAATGCAGTGCAGAAGAATTCTTTAAGTCTGAGCCATCAGGGAAGCCCAGAATTTGCCTTCTCATCTTTAATGCATCTATCACAAGGTCTCTCCAGGTCCTGGTTTCCATCAGATACTTCTGAATCCTTATTGGCAAGCTAAAAATATTTTGCTGTTCTCCTTGTGCATTAGTTCACCAGGGTTGCCATAACAAAGTACTACAAACTGGGTGGCTTGAACAATAGAAATTGATTGTCTCACAGTTCTGAAGACTAGAAGTCCAAGATCAAGTTGTCAGCAGGGTTGGTTCCTTCTGAAAGCTATGAGGAAGAATCTGTTCCATACATCTTCTCTAGCTGCTGGTGGTTTGTTGGCAATTTTTGGAGTTCTTTGGCTGGTACACACATCACTCTGATCTCTGTCTTCCTGTTCATATTGCATTCTCCCTGTGTGTGCATTTGTTGCCAAACTTCCTCTTCATATAAGGGATAGGGCCCATGCTATGACGTAATTTTAACTTGTTCCCATAATGACTATTTTGAAAGTAAGCAAGTTACCTTGCTTGCATAAGAAGTTCGGGTAGTTGGGGATTAGGACTTCAACATACGAATTTAGGGAGGAGGGTGCACAATTCAACTCATACTACTTTGTCATATTATACACAGGAAATCGGGAAGTCATGCCATGGCCACATACCTAGAAATCCACCCATAACCATATTTACACTTCCACCTCATGCTGGGATGCGAGGCTTACTACAGGGGTTGGTTACTCTCTAGGTTCACCCCAGAAGCTCTTGCTGCTTTCAAATCCCCAAATGCTTCTGGAGTTTATGTCGCACGATAGCAGTCAATCAGGAAGCAGGTCCCCTACTCATACATATACACAGCATTAAATCCTTTTGCTTTCTGGGTCAGGAATTTTCATATACTCAGAGGAGGGGAAAAATGACTATTAACAACAATGTCCAGCCTCTGATTCATAGCATAAATTGGAAACACTGATGTTTCCAGGACTAAGCACTGACAACTTAAAAGTTTTAACTTCTAAAACTGAAAAATCTTTGTTTTCATTTTTGATGTTATTATCTCTGGTGGCAATGAATAACTAATTCAAATAGAGGCAAAGATCTGGGGCAAAAGAACTACCAAGAATGAAACTCATACCCGTTAACATATGAAAATATCATCTCACTAGATCAGCATTCCCCAGAATGTGTTTCTCAACACTTGTTTCTCAGAGTCAGTATCAGGTTATCAGAAATTGAAGGGAAAAAAAAGAAGAAAGAAAAAAAGAAATGCTTTATCATCAAATAGATTATGGAAATGCTGAATTAAAAAAACCAGATATCTAGTATCATGGAAATGTAGATACAAAAGGGACTTGAAGTCTAGATTAATTCCATTTTTCATAGATGAAGAATATAGTCCCACAGGAGAAAAATAACTAATCCAAGACTGCACAGCTACTAATACAACCCAATATTTTGACACTCAATAAAAGTTTTTCGTCTCTCTCTACTAAATTACCTATTTTACACAAGGATGGAGGGAGAGAAAAGGAAGAAGAAAGAAAAGATGTAGTAGAAAAATAATAATTCAACTATGGGGAAACAGTGGCTGACTTTATTTTTCTGGGCTCCAAAATCACTGCAGATGGTGATTGCAGCCATGAAATTAAAAGGCGCTTACTCTTTGGAAGGAAAGTTATGACCAACCTAGACAGCATATTAAAAAGCAGAGATATTACTTTGCCAACAAAGGTCTGTCTAGTCAAGGCTATGGTTTTTCCAGTGGTCATGTATGGATGTGAGAGTTGGACTATAAAGAAAGCTGAGCACTGAAGAATTGATGCTTTTGAACTGTGGTGTTGGAGAAGACTCTTGAGAGTCCCTTGGACGGCAAGGAGATCCAACCGGTCCATCCTAAAGGAGATCAGTCCTGGGTGTTCATTGGAAGGACTGATGCTGAAGCTGAAACTCCAGTACTTTGGCCACCTGATGCGGAGAGTTGACTCATTGGAAAAGACCCTGATGGTGGGAAAGATCGAGGGCAGGAGGAAAAGGGGATGACAGAGGATGAGATGGTTGGATGGCCTCACCGACTCAATGGACATGGGTTTGGGTGAAGTCCAGGAGTTGGTGATGGACAGGGAGGCCTGGCGTGCTGTGGTTCATGGGGTCACAAAGAGTCAGACACTACTGAGTGACTGAACTGAACTGAACATCCTTGGGCACCTACTGTATACTGGTATTATCATACAGTAATAGCAAAGCAAAAAACGTGATCACGGAATTTCAGAAACTCAACAAGTGGGCAATGGATAATCCTATGTCCTATTTGGGGGACATTAGTAATTTCTGCACCTTAAAAGAAGACAGCTATATTATAGGATAGAAATCATTTTCCATTCTCTACCCAATACCTACTATGATGAATTGAAACTCAAGCAAACTAAATACACTCTATAATGTGAAAGCACATAATTGTGGTCAGTAGAAATTACACCTGATTTACCTATTAATGAGTTTATAAAAATTTTTAGAAAAGAAAGCACATAATTCTGGTCAGTGGAAATTATATCTGATTAACCTATTAATGAGTTTATAAGAATTTTTAGAAAAGAAGCCAATCCAAAGGACATTTATAACAAACTTCTTTGTCACATATATGGTATTATTATTTTTTTTAAAAAAAAGGAAAAAAGAAAGAGGGGGGAAGATCAGAATAAATAGACATTTCTCTAGATAAATGCACAGAAATGATTTTTCAGGCAACTTACAACTTCAATTTTGAGGAAACCATACACTTTCAGAGCTGGTGGCATCTTAGGCATCAACTAGTTTACCCAACTCTTTTATTGAGAATAAAGAGGTGAGAGGAATTAAACTACTTATACATGTTTATAACTTTACTGAGAGTTATAGTAACAAGAGTAAGTAGTAACTAGCAAGAGTAAAACTCCAAGTCTGAAGATAAAACTATACAGTAAGAAATAAAACAAAATAGCAGGAAGACAAGGAACAAACTCAAGGAAGGATTCAGCGATACTGTAAGTAGAGCAAAGAGCAACAAAAGCATTTCAATGTGATCACATTAGTGCATTTAAGATCAGCAACCCAAGTTATTACTAAACAGTGTTTGAGTCTAAATTACTGTTTGTGACATGAAGTAAGATCTAGTAGACATTATAGTCTCTTCTTTACAGCAGTTACCGTTGCAGTATAAAAGGCCTATTAAAGCCAAATGACAAGATTGGTGGAAAACAATTATTATTCTTACATAATCTTTTATCAACCCATATGAGACATCTTTACATATGTATTATTTTATGAAATTCAAAGCAATTGAAAAAAAATAAAACCATCCCCAAAATTACAGATGAAAAATAGAAAAATCAAGAAAGGAGAAAACTGAAAACAAATATAATGTAAGATTATTTTTTCATTTGTACAATGGAATTACACGCATTGACCTGTTTAAATGATGACATGATGAAAACAGAGGCACTCTTTGCAATTTGATCAGTGTAACTATGAGATAACATTCTCCGTTCAGCAACTGGCAATATATGAGGTCAGTTATCATAAGGTACCATCAGTCTGATGATGCTCAGACTGACTCAGTAGACTGTTTAGTGAAAAAGGGAGTTAAAACATGATATTTAATGACATGGTTATTAAAAGTGTGGACACATAATATTTACCACTATGTCATGTCACAATGCTTTTACCACAAAGATGCAGTCCGTGAGTAGTAAGAAAAAACTCATGCTCCTTTGTAAGATTTCAAAAATTCTATCACACATAATTCCAAGATCTAGAACACACGGATCTCTGAAAAAATAATAAAAGGAAAATATTCCAAAAACCTTGTTTCCCTCATATGTACTTAAGGAAGGGGCCATGGTCTGAAATGGTGGGCCAATCAAGACAGGGTCAGTTTGAAGGCAACTTCTGCCCTCAGGAAATAAGGAGGAATGACTTATTCTCTGTGCCAAGGTCTGCTTCGGAACATATCTAGATATGGTAATGACAGTCATCATTTCCAGTAACAATAATCTTTAAATTTGCACCAGACATTCTGGTAAACTAATAGTATAGCTAAATTGTGGACACCATTTCTTTGTAATTGATTGAAAAATAGTGAGAGATTTTAATTTGAAAAAAGCCATCTCCTCAGCCAAAATGGGATGAAAATTTCATTGATGATATTTTAACTGAATAGGAGAGAAGGACTATTCAAGAGAAATGAATATGAATAAGAGATATTACTGGCACAAAATCTCACCTTTGACTCTAAAGCCACCGGCATAAAGTTAAAGAATTTAGGACTTCATCTTTCAGTTTGAGTGCTCCATTTTATGTATTAAAGACTTCTATAATTGAATTTAGTTTTACTCTCATCTCAAATGTTATTTTAAAAACTGCTGAAATAAAAAATAGTGGAAAGCTGATGGAAACTCTCCATGGATAAAACATGGAGTTTTATTAAGCTACTTTACTCCTGGCAACTGTTTTCGTGGTACAGTGGTGGTAACATTCTTTAAATGCCAACATTCCACTTGTGCTGAACACTGGCACTTTTTTTTTTTTTTTTACAAACAACTGAGACCTCTGATGGTTAATGCACGTGAATTTCCCACCTCATGCCTGGTAGATGCAGACTATCAGCAGAAAGTGAATAAAGTGATAGGGTCTCAAAATGAACATTCAGATTTAGACATAGATTATCCATATTTAGGAGAAGGAAATGGTGACCCACTCCAGCATTCTCGCTCGGAGAATCCCAGGGACGGGGGAGCCCGGTGGGCTCTCGTCTATGGGGTTGCACAGAGTCGGACACGACTGAAGCGACTTAGTATCCATATTTAAACAAGTTCCAGGGATGATTCTTGGACACATTTGTGAGTGGGAAGCAAAACTTAATATGTCTAAAACCCCTGATTCATTATCCCTTGACATGTAGCAAATCTCAGTTATCACTAATTGAGTCATCACCTACGGAATTATATTTCACTAACTATGAAGACTCTCCTCAGGTGATTGAAAATTTAAGACTTTATGAACAAATAATTCATCAAATTAACACACTGACAGGCAAACAGAAGTACTTGTAGGTAACAGAAAGATTTAGCAACTTTACCTTAAATTTTGACACCTTCTTATACTCACACACTCAACTAACCTTACATATTTTTGTCCTTGTTCTTCACGTTTTCTCTAGTATCATTTTTAAACTGTCCTAAGCTCTAGGTTAATTATTTACATTTTCTCCTGAAAAGCCATCCTTCAGGGCATTGCCCCAGACTTTAGTTTTAATTTATGAACTGGTTAGAAAGAAGTATTTATTGCTCACTATTCATGTTTCCTTAAGGTGAGATTTCCCCCTGAACACTTGTGATTGACAAGATGTGAACAAGAAACTGACCTTGCATAGTTTAGCTTACTAATTTTTCTTTCTTTTGACTGCCTACAGTGAGTATGCACTTTGCTTTTCTCTTCCACACAAGGAACTGCCCTGAGGCAGTGCTCCATGCTCAGTCATGTCTGACTCTTTGAAACCACACGGACTATAGACCGTCAGGCTCCTCTGTCCATGGGACTTCCCAGGCAAGAATACTGGAGTGGGTTCCAGTTTCTTTCTCCAGGGGATCTTCCTGACCCAGGGATTGAACCCATGTCTCCTGTACCTCCTACTCTGCAGGTAGATTCTTTTACCACTGCACCACCTGGCTCTTCCACGTCATATACTTTACAAGAACACCCACGTGCGAACATCTGTGACTGTTTAAAGCTGTCCATAAAATCTAAATAGATATTTCTCCAAAGACAACATACAAATGACCAAGAGGCCCATGAAAAGATGTTCAACGTCACTAATTACTAAAGAAATCAAAATCAAAACTAAAATGAGGTATACCTCACACTGATCAGAATGGCCAACACCAAAAAGTCTACAAAAAATGAATGTTGGAGAGGATGTGAAGATAAGGGAATCCTGCTACCCACCCACTGCCCCCACAATAGTGGGAATGTAATCTGGTAACAGCTACTGTGGAGAACAGCATGGAGGTTTCTTAAAAATCAAGAAACAAAGGTTCCATATGATATGGCCATCTATATGATTCCATACAGAGGTTCCATATGACATGCCAAATCCTAAGAGATGATGGTGTTAAAGTGCTGTACTCAATATGTCAGAAAATATGGAAAACTCAGCAGTAGCCACAGGACTAGAAAAGGTCAGCTTTCATTCCAATCCCAAAGAAAGGCAACACCAAAGAATGTTCAAACTGCCACACAACTGCACTCATTTCACACACTAGCAAAATAATGCCCCAAATTCTCCAAGCCAGGCTTCAACAGTACATGAACTGAGAACTTCCAGATGTTCAAGCAGAATTTAGAAAGGCAAAGGACCCAGAGATCAAATTGCTAAAATACACTGGATCATACAAAAAGCAAGAGAATTCCAGAAAAAAAACATCTACTTCTGCTTCACTGACTATGCTAAAGCCTTTGACTGTGTGGATCACAACAAACTGTGGAAAATTCTTCAAGAGATGGGAATACCAGACCACCTAACCTGCTTCCTGAGAAACCTGTATGCAGGTCAAGAAGCAACAGTTAGAACTGGACATGGAACAACAGACTGGTTCCAAATTGGGGAAGGAGTATGTCAAGGGTGTATATTGTCACCCTACTTAACTTATATGCAGAGTACAACATGTGAAATGCCAGGTTGGGTGAAGCACAAGGCAGAATCAAGACTGCCAGGAGAAATATCAATAACCTCATACATGCAGATGACACCACTCTTACGGCAAAAAATGAAGAGGAACTAAAGAGCCTCCTGATGAAGGTGAAAGAGAGAGTGAAAAAGTTGGCTTAAAACTCAACATTCAAAAAAGTAAGATCATGGCATTAGGTCCCATCACTTTATGGCAAATAGATGGGGAAATAATGGAAACAGTGACAGACTGTTTTCTTGGGCTCCAAAATCACTGCAGATGGTGACTGCAGCCATGAAATTAAAAGATGCTTGCTCCTTGGAAGAAAACCTGTGACAAACTCAGACAGTGTATTAAAAAGCAGAGACATCACTTTGTCAACAAAAGTCCATATAGTCAAAGCTATGGTTCTTCCAGTAGTCATGTATGGATGTGAGAGTTGGACCAGAAGGAAGGCCGAGTGCCAAAGATCGATGTTTTCAAACTGTGTTGTTGGAGAAGACTCTTGAGAGTCCCTTGGACTGCAAGGAGATCAAACCAGTCAGTTTCCTTTGATTTTCTTTTTCCTAAAGGGAATCAACCCTGAATACTCATTGTAAGGATTGATGCTGTAGCTGAAGCTCCAAGACTTTGGCCACCTGATGCAAAGAGCCAACTTTTTAGAAAAGATCCTGAAGCTAGGAAATAATAAAAGCAGGAGGAGAAGGGAAAGACAGAATACAAGATTGTTGGATGGCATCACCGACTCAAGGGACATGAGTCTGAGTAAGCCCTGGGAGATGGTGAAGGACAGGGAAGCCTGGCGTGCTGCAGTCCATGGGGTGGCAAAAAATCGGACACAACTGAGTGACTGAACAACAACAACAAAATACAAACTACTTTCTGAAAACTTTGGGCACACTAGTTATTTTTGTGCCTTTTTAAGGAATCTCCATTAAAACTTGAACTAAATGTTGTGACTATAGATTAATACACAGAATTGAGGCCGGAAGTCTGCTAAAATGAGCAGACTGATTGCCAGAATGGCAAACCAGTCAGATGTCAGCTGTTTAATGTTACTTTAACATTTATTCAGTCATTTCAAAATACAAACCGTTTCATATATCTACAAAAACATTGCAATAAAAAGAATGCAAATTTTATTTCTTGATCAATAGAATCATAACTGAATTATATTCAGTTAATCTGCTATGTTGATACTAGTTTTGGGGGCTCCTCTCTTGGTAAAATGGAGATTCTACTTCTTGGTCGTCCATGTGATTATGACATTAAGTTGCTCCTAGAGCCTGTGACTGCATTCAGAACCTGTGCCAAGCAGGTCTGATACAGTTCCCACTATAACAGGGATAGATTACATTTTGCCAGGTATATCCTGCATCCTGGAATAAAGAACTGCACCACTAGGTCTCAGAGGCAGCAAGGATCATACAAATATTTGAACAGTTCTGAGATCATTTTCTAGGGACTGTGATCTCAGAAAAGTACTTCAGTTATTTTGACTCAAGTAAATCCAATCAAATTCATCCTTGGAACACTTCGAGTTAATAGCAGGATGAAGGGAGGCAGGCTCTGAAAACAACTTCTCCAATGGAATACCATGTAGAGAATTCCCCATTCCACCATCCAGTCCCCATCACAGAGTGTACCCACTGTAGCTTTCAAACAGAACACTCTAAAGTGTGACAAAGCCTGGCGCTGGACAAAATCAGCTCGGTACACTCTGAAATATATGCCATGGTTCTGTTTGTTGTGTCTATGCTACACTGCTAGTTTTCCTTCAAGTTAGAAACTGAAGTAAAATTACAAACTATAGCTCATGCAAAGACATACTATCACCATGTTCAACTGTATTTTTCAAACGCTTCTGCGACCATTCTTTTCTTGCTACACTCTGCCTCTCTCCCAGACTTCTATTTCTCTGAACTAAACAGTTGGAGAGCATGGATGAGGGGTGATGGTCCTTACACCTTTACACATCACTAGTGCAGGGACCTAGACATGCCAAAAGTTTCACTTTGATATCTGACAAGAAAAGCTGGAAAGTTAGACAGGGACCTGAGAAGCTGGAGGAAGAGATTACATAGATGTTGAACTCAGATTTTTACTCCCAACTCCAAAAGACAGACTGATGGAAGAGGCAAGGAAGCACTGGCCTTAAGCC
This sequence comes from Cervus canadensis, assembly GCF_019320065.1. NCBI lineage: Eukaryota > Metazoa > Chordata > Mammalia > Artiodactyla > Cervidae > Cervus > Cervus canadensis. Next base: position 25,996,210 of record NC_057388.1, on the reverse strand, counting down.
CAGAGCTGAGCTAAGTTAAAGGGTCCATCAGTAACCTTAAACACACATCTAAAATCATGCTGGCTTGGGGAATGGGAAAACAAAAAGCTCTTCACCAGGGCCTTATCTTTTCACAGACTGTTAGCGGCACAGCATCAGCTTCTCTTCCTGTCAGCTGCAAACTTCAGGTACTTGTAATCGCTAGACAATTTCTTTCAAGAAGTCTATCAAAAAAATAACAAATTACTTTATATGTCAATTTTGGAAAGAGAATAAATGTATGCAATTACCCAACATCAGTTGTAAAAATTAAAAATAACACAATAAGTTGGAAATGCTAGAAATAAAATTCTTCTATGAAGTTTTACGCCTGTCACGCTTAAAATTACACATTAATCCAATTTGCAGAGTTGGTACTCTGATAAAAATAAACAGAGCTCATATTTTGATATGAACTAAATTCCCCCATCTGCCAGAAAGCAACTACCATTTAAGCTGCTCTTTCACTGAAATGTGTCTATTTCAGGTCTTGTAACTACTAATGTGCTTGAATCATAAAATAAAAAAGCTTAAAATTTCGTGTAAGAGGACCTTCCCTTAACATTCAAAATAGTTTGCAATGTGATCCTCTCCTTAGCTTAAAATCAAACTTTGGTTTACATCAAATGCACTATGAATAATGACACTGCTGTACAGAAAGCCTGGAAATAGGTCAGAGCAGAAGTGGGGGGAGTGGATGGAGGGGTGCCCTAACTCAATCCCTTCAATTTTGTTTCCCAAGTCAAGCTTCATCAGTCTTACAGTCCAGGCACCAAAACCACAGAAGGCATCCTTTCCTTCTGGACTCCTAATCTTTATTCCCCTTTTTTCCCCACCCAGCTGCAGTAAAAGTAACTAAATTTCATTTGGTGATTTGTTTCATGCAAATCATTATGTTAAATACTAATCATCTAATTTGATTCTCACAAAAGAACCCCATGAGGTAGGTGCAATGTCTGCCCTTTAAAGACAAGCAAATTAATAGAGCCCGATTTCTAGCAGCAAGATCCACAACAGCCAAAAAGGTATAAACAGCCAGAGTCCACTGGCAGATGAAACAGATAAACAAAATGTGGTAGACACATACAACAGAGTATTATTCAGCTTAAAAAGAAAAATTCTGACACGTAAATGTGTATATTATGGGAAGTGAAATAAGACACAAAAGGTAAATGCTGTGTCATTCCACTTATACGAAGTGCCTCGAAAAGTCGAGTTCAAATAGAAAAGTAGAGGCAGAGTGGTTGTTTAAGGGGTACAAAGTTTTAGTTCTGGAGACTGGTTGCACTACAATATGAAGGTACTTAACATTACCAAACTATACACTTAAAATGGTTATGATAGTCAATTTCATGTGATGTTTATTTTACCACAATTTTTAAAACATTTTAAAAAGATAAAACTGACACCCAGAGAGGTTAAATAACTGATCAGACTTGACTTAGAAGTGTTGTGTTTCTGCAAATGCCATGCTAAGATAATTTTAGTATTTTTAAAAATAAATTTTTAAGAAATATAAAGGAAATACGTTTGAACAAAGGACAATTCTTATAGGATATACCTTGCCATTAACATATCAAAGCCATAACCTGGGCATTTATCCTAATGTCAAACATTATCTGTCTCCTTGTCCAAAATCCAGTCAGTTACTAATTCTTACTGACTCAGCCAATAAAATATCCCTTATTTCTTGCTCTTCCTTCCTTATAACCACTGCCGCTGCTTTACTCAAGGCGATCATCACAGGGACTCTGCAATCACTCCCTGCCTTACCTCCTTGTGTCCAAAAGACCATTCATTCTAGACTGATCATTGGTTCATTCTTCAAAACCAAAGCCTTCAAATAAAGCATAAAGTTCTTCATATGACATACAAGGTCCTGCCCAGCATTGCTGTCATCTCCTCTCCCATTTCACACTATCTCTGCTCCATAAGCTCCAGACATAACCAACACTTTGGAGTTCCTACTATGCCAGGTCACTAAAATGCTGTCAGAAATGATGTTCCCTTCCCCTGTAATTCCTTCCTTCCCTTCTCATTTAAAAACATTCCCACTCATCCATGAAGAATTATTTCACAAATATCTAGCCTGGGAAGCCATTCTTGATACCCAGGGCTGCAGAGGACTCCATCAACATGACTTATTAGTATTTAAAGTGGTCAAAATTTCTTTAACAATTGCCATCTTCCAGCACTATGACTGCCTTATAGAAATATTCAATCAATGTCTGATTGTATGAATGAATAAATGATGAATGAATCAGTAAATTAGAACTTGTTAAGCATGAGTCCCAGCAAACAGCAGACAAGAGAACCGTCTCTTACTGCTTGAAGATGGGACCCTAATCATGCAGGCTGGTCTCTGCACTGCAGTGGAAAGTGGATGAGTTTGAAAACTGCTTCTGTGCATCCATACCATTAAGGAGACTGGAGACTTGCTAGACAGCACCGAAGAATTATTTAGACAAAAACGTTAAAGAAACAGATTCTAAGAGATACTTAATTCAGTCAGTCTCAAGCATTAGTCACAGAGAAAGCAATAGCTTAACACAGACCAGGAAAAGACAAACACTTCAACACTGTACTGTTGCAGCAGCTCAACATATTTGAGACTGTTTACACAGAGGCTACACTTAGATTCTTTACAATAGGACTAACTGGCACTCCATTTTTCAAGAAATGATTTTAAAATGCTGAGCCCTTGAAAATTCTGAGAACCATTATCAGTCTCAAAAAGAAGAGATGCACAGCTTCATGATGAAAAACACAAGGTCAGGGTAATGAAGAACTGTGGTGGCTAAACAGATGTTTCTAGACCATGTACATGAGATGTGAATAAAATCAATCTTTGGTTAAGGAAGTCCACCAACTACTATCAATTGCTGCTGATGCCTACCATCAGAAGATTTAGCACAAAAGAAATGGGAGATGCACTTCTAATGACTTTGATGTCCTTGTTGAAAAGAAACTCAAGCACTTGAGGGCGTAAGTGGCATCTTCTTATCTTCCAGCTGAAGATCATGAATTTAGATAAAAATAATAATGAGGTTAAGAAATGGGCTGGCGTCAGATCATAGAGCAAAGAATTCTGACAGATTTGGAATTTACCCAATAAGCAATTAGGAGCCACCGAAGTTCTTTGCAGAGGGAAGTAAGTTTGCATTCTAATTCATAAGTTAGATTCACGTAAATTGAATTTATGGAATCAATTAAGTGTGACATAAATGCCTCTAGAATCTACCAAAACTATAACACTTTATAAGACTTGAAGACAGAGTACTAAATCTTAAGTGGCAATAACCCTACTAAGCTTTATTGGGCCTTGGAATCATGGCTAAATATTCTTCAGTCTCCTATACATAACCTCTTTATTTTTTAATCTGAAATCCTAAGGGTACTTTTGAACAGTGTACATCAAATTAATAGTCTTGCAAGAGTGTGAGACTGGTGCCCACCCTGCCATCTATAGAGCTACATATAAACCTCCAATACAATGTTCCTACTAATAAAGGTGTTTGTTTTTTTTAAAGCAGCAATAATAATAGTGTAATGACACATATACACACATGTCTATCTTTCCTGAATTACACTAAAAAAAGGATATAGTTTCTCAGATTTGGCGAGCACATTCTGTGTAATGTCAAATAAAATATAGGTTTATACCTATATAGTAAATGTACTTTAAGACACATTTGTACCTTAGGAGGTCCTCAGAGAGGTACCAAGGTACAACAAAAGATACTCCTGTGTCTGCCAACTGGAAAGGACATACAGTATTTTTAAAGACGCTCTGGACATAAATATGAGTTTATATTTAAAACTGAAAGTCTCAACAGTAACGATTCTTAATTATGTGTGGTATTTAATCAAACTCCTTTTTTGAATAGTTCTACATAATCTGCTCCAACATTGTAACAGCAGGATTATTTTTAACACTGTTCTAAGATTCCCCAAAGCAACACCAGTGAGATTAAAATGTATTCACACACTGTTTCCAAAAGGGATGCTCGCTATGGGAGCCCTAGATTCTTCTATGATTCAGACCATTGCCCATTGAAGCCAAGGAAACAGAAGACCCAGACTGTGATATTAAATGAACTGTTTGACAGAAGACGTATTACTGGCCCAACTCTTATCATAACACCTCCTCAAACACATATAGCACTTGCTATAGCCCAGATACTATTAGCATGTGTGTGTGTGTGTGTGTGTGTGTGTAGAGAGACACAGACAGACATAAATTCACTTCATCTCCATTTACAGGAAACATTCCTAACATCCTGTAAAATAGGTACTCGTTACTCACATTTTACAGAAAAGGAAACAGAGACACAGAGACATTAGATAACAGAGCCAACATCACACTAGGAAGAAATGGCAAGACTGCTATTTAACTGTTCGAAGACTAGCTCCAGAGTCCATTCTCAATCACCAAGCTTCCATACTATTTCTGTAAAGTTTAGATTTCAGTGTTAACCTCTTCTGTGCTTGTGTAGCACCTTATATGTGCCTCGGTCTTGGTGCTTCTCAAATTATGCTAAAATAATATTTTATTATACATTACTTATTATTGTATAATATCTTGTTTAGAGATAAATATTTTATTTATAGATTAACATACATAGTAATATGATGTTATTATTAATACATATGAATATATTATATTGTTATTACTACATTCTTTATAGTGATATAATTCAAAGTCCTTTGCGATCCTACCTTGGGCAGGAAGGAAAATTATTCTGTATCTCTGTGATCCATGTTCCTAACACAGTGACTCGATACATGGTAAACACAGTACGCATGCGCTGATGAAAACCTACCAAACACCAGGGCTGCTCAGCATTCTTGGCTAAGCCTGCCTGCTCTACTGGCATTTTTATTGTCTTTTTGATAGCTGACTTTCACCTTCAACTTCTGAACCTTGACCCCCACCCCAAACTCTTCAGATCACTACCCCTGGAACAAAGGTAGTAAAATATAAAATCTTCCCGTTCCAAAAACAATCATAATAATAGCCACAACAAAGACAGGAGTTAGTACTTACTGAGCATCAGCTAAGATTGCAACCTTTGTTACCTTGGCTATCATAGCGGCTGGGCTCTATGCAATATAGAAAGAATTTTGCACTAAGATTGCTCTGCACAGACCATGCAACTGTCCAAAGAACACTTTAAAACTGAATACTCATTCAGAAAAAAAAAGAAAAAAGAAATCAAAAAACATCTGAGGAAAACTGTGTTCTTTGCTCTGTGAAGAAATTTACAACTTTTTTTTTTGGTTTGTTTTAATCAAGCCACAAGTTTTTCTTCTGCATCACAGAATTCCAGCTATAGCCACAGAATTCATTAAATCACATGCAAAAGTCTACTGCTTTGAATTTTAGCTAACATTTCAACCTGCCTTAAGAATTCAATTAGAGACTATAACAATGAGTCACAATTTATCTCAGTATAATGACTTCTGGCTCTTATATAAAAAATTTAAAACTATCAAAGAATGAGAGCAAGAGCTTTCTTCTTCACAATTAATATTTACTAAGTCTCCAGGGCCAAAATTACCTCAGTCTTTTTCTTCAAGTCTACAATCACAGCTGCAGTTTTTTTCCATTACTATAGCAACCACAGGAATGCAAGCATTGTGTTTCCTTCTCTGTCCCAAACATATAAAAGGGGCCAAAGTAGCAACAACCACCAGGAGACAGCTAAATACCCTAAAAATGGTCATAATTAAGAATTTACATTTATGGGAATATTTTGAAAGCACATCTGACTTCAGAGTACTTAGATCATTCAACTATGACAAAATACATATTCATTCAAGTTTATTGAATCAAGATTCATTAGTTTCATTTACAGAGACTTTCCACAAAGAAATCCTAAATTTACCAGTTTCATCTTTTTGTCTAAACAAATGACAGAAAAAAGAATCTCCCCCATTGAGGTTATAGAGAACTTTGCAAATTACATAAAAAGTGTCTTATTTATACACAAAAGGGAGCTAGAAGAGGACCAAAATGTAACAAGTTTATGGTTTGATCCCCAATTATGTTGTTTATACTTCAAAATCATAGTAATAGTAAGGACATTCCTTCATGCCTACAGTTGTATCTTTAATCTAAGTTCATTATAAAGTAACACAAGCACAGTATTTAAAAAAAGAACTCAGTGGAACTTTCAAACATCTGACTCCTATTCTGTATATCTATAGTTATGTGGGGGCTTCCCAGGTTGCGCTAGTGGTAAAGAAGCTGCCTGCCAATGCAGGAGATATAAGAGACGTGGGTTCAAGCCCTGCGTGGGCAAGATCCCTGGAGGAGGGAATGGCAACCTACTGCCATATTCTTGCCTGGAGAATCCCACGGACAGAGGAGCCTGGTGGGCTACAGTCCACAGGGTCGCAAAGGGTAGGATATGACTGAAGCGACTTAGCACAGGACAGCACATGGTTGTGTAACTTTAGAAGTCCTCAACCCAATTTTGCTGTAATACAACAAACTTTAAGGGTAAAGATTTGTGGCATAAATAACAGCATTCTTCATTGTGAATACAGTGACTTAGGCTTTAGACTGTATTTAAGTCACTTAGGCTTTAGACTGGGCTTCCCTGGTGGCTCAGATGGTAAAGAATCTGCCTGCAAAATCCGGGTTTCATCCCTGAGTAAGGGAGATACCCTGGAGAAGGGAATGGCTACCCACTCAAGTATTCTTGCCTGGAAATTTTCATGGAACAGAGGAGCCTGGGGGGCTACAATTCATGGAGTTGCAAAGAGTTAGACATGACTGAGTGACTAACACTTTCACTTTGACTTTAGGCTTTAGACACAGACCCTCTACAGGGTTGATAGCTATGTATATATATTTGGGGAAAGGTTGGAGGAAAAAAAGATTTGAAATATCTTCCTCCATCATCTATTCTGACTTCTTTTCTCAGAATAAAGAACGGACATAAAGATAAAATGATGACAGAGAGGTACCCCTCCCAGTTCTCACAAAGAAATGGTTTCTATCATTCATAATTTTCTGAAGAAATACATATTAAATACTTGCACTAGACCTGACAAGTTATGTAGAGCTCTTTATGGGAGGCGGGTTGACTCCTACGCCATCATGTATAATCTACTGAGATAAGTGCTATAATAGATGTATTTACAAAGCATAAAAGAAACACATAGGATGGGCCCTACTTTTCCCGGAGCAGGTTCACAGAGGTAGAATCATTTTCTGTTGAGTGCTGAACATACTGTGTTCGTGAGATGAAGGCACAATTTTAGGCACAGGGAACCATGTGCTGGAAGATGAAAGCAGAAAGTGGGCATGAGAACACTTTGCAAACAGCTTTGGATGACATCCCCGAGTTTAGACTTTGTGGCAACAGAAGAATTAGCTTTAAGAAAGTCAATGACAATGGAAAATAACTTGGAAGAGAGATTGCAGTGAGGAGAGACTGTAAAACAAGAAAAATGTTCCAGAGAACTAAAGAAGATGTTAAACAGAGACGTTATAGTGAAATAGAGACTGATTAGAAAGAGATTTAGAAGGGAGACTCCACATAATAAACTTGCATATATCTAGAAGTCAGTAAAATAGACTAGTTGAAGATACTATGATAATTTCTTCTTTATTGAAAAACTGATGTATAACATTTTATTAGATTCAAGTTTACAACATAATTATTAGATATTTTTTATATATAAGCATATCTCAGAGATACTGAAGGTTCGATTCCCTGTCACTACACTAAGGCAAAAGTGTGAAAGTGTTAGTTGCTTAGTCATGTCCAACTCTCGAGACCCTATGGATGGTAGCCCACCAGGTTCCTCTGCCCATGGAATTCTCCAGGCAAGAATACTGGAGTAGGTAGAAATTCCCTTCTCCAGATCTTCTCCATCCAGGGGCTGAACGCGGGTCTCCTACATTGCAGGCAGATTGTTTACTGTCTGAGCCATACTAAAGCAAAAATCACAGTAAAGTGAGTCACATGAATTTTCTTGTTTCCCAGTGCATATAAAAAGTTACGTTTGTAGCCTATAACATGGGTAGTAGCATTCAGTTCAGTTCAGTTCAGTCGCTCAGTCGTGTCCGACTCTGCGACCCCATGAATCACAGCACGCCAGGCCTCCCTGTCCATCATCAACTCCCGGAGTTTACTCAGACTCATGTCCATCGAGTCAGTGATGCCGTCCAACCATCTCATCCTCTGTCGTCCCCTTCTCCTCCTGTCCCCAATTCCTCCCAGCATCAGGGTCTTTTCCAATGAGTCAGCTCCTCGCATCAGGTGGCCAAAGTATTGGAGTTTCAGCTTGAGCATCAGTCCTTCCAATGAACACCCAGGACTGATCTCTTTTAGGATGGACTGGTTGGATCTCCTTGCAGTCCAAGGGACTCTCAAAAGTCTTCTCCAACACCACAGTTCAAAGGCATCAATTTTTCGGCACTCAGCTTTATTCACAGTCCAACCCTCACATCCATACATGACCACTGGAAAAACCATAGCCTTGACCAGACGGACCTTTGTTGGCAAAGTAATGTCTCTGCTTTTTAATATGCTATCTAGGTTGGTCATAACTTTCCTTCCAAGGAGTAAGCGTCTTTTAATTTCATGGCTGGAATCACCATCTGCAGTGATTTTGGAGCCCAAAAAAATAAAGTCTGACACTGTTTCCACTGTCTCCCCATCTTTTTGCCATGAAGTGGTAGGACCAGATGCCATGATGTTAGTTTTCTGAATGTTGAGCTTTAAGCCAACTTTTTCACTCTCCTCTTTCACTTTCATCAAGAAGTTCTTTAGTTCTTCTTCACTTTCTGTCATAAGGGTGGTGTCATCTACATATCTGAGGTTATTGATATTTCTCCTGGAAATCTTGATTCCAGCTTGTGCTTCTTCCAGCCCAGCATTTCTCATGATGTACTCTGCATAGAAGTTAAACAAGCAGATGACAATATACAGCCTTGACGTACTCCTTTTCCTATTTGGAACCAGTCTGTTGTTCCATGTCCAGTTCTAACTGTTGCTTCCTGACCTGCATACAGGTTTCTCAAGAGGCAAGTCAGGTGGTCTGGTATTCCCATCTCTTTCAGAATTTTCCACAGTTTATTGTGATCCACACAGTCAAAGGCTTTGGCATAGTCAATAAAGCAGAAATAGATGTTCTTCTGGAACTCGCTTGCTTTTTTGATGATCCAGCAGATGTTGGCAATTTGATCTCTGGCTCCTCTGCCTTTTCTAAAACTAGCTTGAACATTTGGAAGTTCATGGTTCACATATTGCTGAAGCCTGGCTTGGAGAATTTTGAGCATTACTTTACTAGTGTGTGAGATGAGTGCAATTGTGCAGTAGTATAGTAGCATTGTATCCCCCCAAATAGTGTAATTAAAAATACTTCATTGGTTAAAAAAAAAAAATACTAACCATCATCTGAGCCTTCAGAGTGTCACACTTTTTTTGCTGATAGAGGGTCTTATTGATGGTATAACTGATCAGAATGGTGTCTGCTGAAGACTAGGGTGGCTGTGGTTATTTCTTAAAACAACAATGAACTATGCCACACTGACAGACTCTTTCTTTCACGAATGATTTCTCTGTAGCATGCAACTCTGTTTGATAGCATTTTACCCATAGAACTTCCTTCAAAATTGGAGTTAATCTTCTCAAACCCTGCCACTACTTTATCAACTAAGTTTAAGCAACATTCTAAGTCCTTTGTTGTCATTTCAGCACTATTCATAACAATTTCATCAGGAGTAGATTCCATCTCAAGAAATCATAGTCTGCTCAGCCACAAGAAGCAGCTCATCTGTTAAAGTTCTGAATCATGATATTGCAACAATTCAGTCACATCTTCAGGCTCCATTTCTAACTCCAGTGCTTAGGCTATTTCCACTACATCTACAGTTACTTTTTCCACTGAAGTCTTAAACCTCTTAAAGTCATCCATGACGGTTAGAATGAACTTCCTCCAAATTCCTATTCATGTTTATATTCAACTCTTTCCATGAATCATGAATATTCTCAATGGCATCTAGAAGGCAAATCCTTTCCAGGATTTACTTGCAATTAATTTGCTCACTATGGCAACAATAGTCTTACAAAATGTGTTTCTTAAATACTAAGACTTGAGAGCCAAAAGGTACTCCTTGACCCACGGGCTGCAGAATGGATGCTGTGGTGGCAGACATGAAAACAACATTAATCTCACTGTACAACTTCATCAGAGCTTTTGGACAACCAGGTACATTGTCAGTGAATAGTAATATTTTGAAAGGATTTTTTTCTGTAAGCTGTAGGTGGGCTTAACATATTTAGTAAGCCATTTTGTAAACAGATGTGCTAGAGTCCCAAGTTTTATCTTTCCTTTTATAGAACATAGAGGAGATGATTAGCATGATTCTTATGGGCCCTGGGATTTTCAGAATGGTAAATGAGCACTGGCTTCAACTAAAGTCACCAGCTGCAGTAACATCTAACAAGAGAGTCAAACTGTTCTTTGAAGCCTTGAAGCCAGGCACTGACCTCTCCAGCCATGAAAGTCATAGCATTTTCTTCCAATGCAAGGATGTTTCATCTACATTGAAATTCCTTTGTTTAGTGTAGCCACCTTTATCAGTTATTTGAGTTAGATCTTCTAGATAACTTGCTGCAGCTTCTGCATTTGCACTCGCTAATTCCCTTGCAATTTTTATGTTATAATGATAGCTTCTTTTCGTAAATCTCAAGAACCAAACTTTTCTTCTGCAGCTTCCAACTTTTGTTCTGCAGCTTTCTTAGCCTTAATATAGTTGAAAAGCGTTAGGGCCTTGCTCTGGATTAGGCTTTGGCTTAAGGGAATGTCGTGGCTGGTTTGATCTTCCATCCAGACCACTAAAACTTTCTCTGTATCAGCAATAAGGCTGTTTCACTTTCTTAACATTTGTGTGTTCACTGGAGTAGCGCTTTTAGTTTCCTCCAAGAACTTTCCCATTGCATTCACAAGCTGGCTAATAGGTGCAAGAGGCCTAACTTTCAGCTTGTCTTGGCTTTTGATAGGCCTCTGTCACTAAGCTTAACCATTCCTAGCTTCTGATTTTAAAGCGAGACACATGCAGCTATTCCTTTCACATGAATGTTTAAAGGCCACTGTAGGTCTATTAACTGGTGTAATTTCAATACTGATGCTTCTGAGGGAGTAGAAAGGCCCAAGGGCAGGGAAAGAGATGGGGGAACAGCTGGTTGGTGAAGCAGATAGAACACACACACCATCCATTGATTAAATCTTATATGGGTATGATTCGTAGTGCCCCAAAACAATTCTCAACACAACAGTAACATCACAGATCACCAAAGCAAATATGATACTAATGAAAAACTTTGAAATATGGTGATAATTTCTAATATGTAACACAAAGACTCAACACAAATGTTGCTGAAAAATGATGCCAACAGACATGTTTGACACAGGGTGCCATAACTTTCAATCTGTAAAAAAAAAATATAGTATCTGTCAAGTGCAATAAGGTTAAGCGCAGTAAAACAAGCTGTGTCTATATTGCAAAATCAATGCCACAATAGGTCACTACACATAACTGCATTTATTTCTGGTGAGGGAACTTCTAAGATATACTCTCTTAGCAACTCTCAAGTACACAATACAGTATTTTAGTAACTATAGCCGCCAGGCTATACAGCACACCCCCAGGGCTTATTTATTTATAACTAGACATTTGTACCTTTGGCCATCTTCACCAGTGATAACTTCCAACTGAAGAAACGTGAAGGGCAGAAACAGTGAATCATATATAAACTTCTAGCTTTGTCCACAAAATTAAATGTCAGCTTCTCTGCTCTGAGATTTCCTCTCTCTATACTCCAATTTTGTCACCCAGTTCACCATAATTATAATTATAAAGTAAGTTTAATAACCTTCTCTAGGGGAAAGGGGGACGACAGAGGATGAGATGGCTGGATGGCATCACCCACTCAATGGACATGAGTTTGAGTAAACTCCGGGAGTTGGTGATGGACAGGGCAGCCTGGCGTGCTGCGATTCATGGGGTCACAAAGAGTCGGACACGACTGAGCAACTGAACTGAACTGAAATGATATTTAACAAAAATGGTATCAAAATAGTCCATGTAAAATTACCATGAAAAATAAGATAATTGGTCTTCTGGTTTCTTAAATAAATCAAGAATTTAAAATGTAACTATTTTTCCTTACCTTTGACCTTCATATCTTCTCAGAGAAAAAATAGTCTTTAAAAAGAAAGTCATATTTATTGGATTGCTATAACTATTAAGAGTAGCTTTTTCACAGTGATATATGTAAGGGGGGTCTATCTTCTTTCTTTTAAAAAATTTATTTTAACACATCGATATGTAAGAAATAATTATAGCTTTGGAACATGTTACATAATTATGTAGCTACTAGAGAAGCTTCTACTTTGCTAGCAGAATAAGACAAGACAAAACTGCAACCATATTACCTCAGTGCCATTAAGCATGAGAAAGAAAAGGGCATATTAGAAAGTGTATGTTACATTCTATTTCTTATCTTTTTCCACTCAGTATGTGTTTTTATGATTTATGTTGCTGTATGTCATTAAATCCCCTTGCTCCTACTGCTGGAATGTAATAGGTTGCATCACTCACATTTCTTACATAGTTTGCTTGTATCAGACATTTAGGCTACCTTCATCTCCCTGGAACCACAAATAATACTGTAAGAAATATAATAGATTTAATATTTCGAAGCACTGTGAGACTTCTTTCTGGAATGTCTGTTTGAGTCTACACTTAGACTAGCAATGCACAAAAACTTATGCCCTCCCACACTTTTGCAATACTTGGAGGTAATCTTTTGCTTAATCTTTGCCATTCTGATTGCAGTAAAGTGAGTGATGATTATTGATGCAATAATTTGCATCTCTTGCATTACTAGTAAGTTGGAGCATTTCTTCACACACTAGAAAGACATTCATGGTTTCCCTTTTGTGAATTGCTCAGTCATACTAGTTACTCATTTTGCTATTTTGCTTTACACATTCATTATGTAAAGTTACAAATGCACATAAATTTCACATGTTTTACATGGATACCTAAGAATCTTAAGTATTTGACTATGTATGTATTTATATACTGCAACACAAGAAATGACTGTACGCCTGAACATCACCAGATAGTCAATATTGAAATCAGATTGATTATATTCTTTGCAGCCAAAGATGGAGAAGTTCTATACAGTCAGTAAAAAACAAGACTGGGAGATGACTGTGGCTCAGATCATGAACTTCTTATTGGAAAATTCAGATTTAAATTGAAGAAAGTAGGGAAAAAAATCATTAGGCCATTGAGGTATGACCTAAATCAAATCCCTTATGATTATACAGTGGAAGTGACAGATTCAAGGGATTCGATCTGATAGAGTGCCTGAAGAACTATGAACGGAGGTTTGTAACACTGTACAGGAGGCAGTGATCAAAATCATTCCCAAGAAAAAGAAATGCAAAAAGACAAAATGGTTGTCTGAGAAGGCCTTACAAATAGCTGAGAAAAGAAGAGAAGTGAAAGGCAAAGGAGAAAAGGAAAGATATACCCATTTGAAAGCAGAGTTCCAAAGAATAGCAAGGAGAGATAAGAAAGCCTTCCTCAGCGATCAATGCGAAGAGAGGGAGAAAAATAATAGAATGGAAAAGACTATAGATACCAAGGGAACATCTGATGCAAAGATGGGCACAATAAAGGACAGAAACAGCATGGGCCTAACAAAAGAGGGAGATATTAAGAAGAGGTGACAAGAATATATGAAGAACTATACAAAAAAGATTTTAGTGTCACAGATAACCACGATGGTGTGATCACTCACCTAGAGCCAGATATCCTGGAGTGTAAACTGAAGTGGGCCTTAGGGAGCATCACTATGAAAAAAGCTAGTGGAGATGATGGAATTCCAGCTGAGCTATTTCAAATTCTAAAACATGGGGGGGAAAAAAAATTCTAAAACATGCTGCTGCTAAAGTGCTGCATTCAATATGCCAGCAAATGTGGAAAACTCAGCAGTGGCCACAGGCTTGGAAAAGGTCAGTTTTCCTTCCAATCCCAAAGAAGGGCAATGCCAAAGAATGTCCAAACTACCGCACAATTTCACTCATTTCCCATGCTACCAAGGTGACACTCAAAAGTATCCAAGCTAGGCTTCAACAGTACGTGAACCAAGAACTTCCAGATATACAAACTGGATTTAGAAAAGGCAGAGGAACCAGAGCTTAAATTGCCAACATCTGTTGGAGCATAGAGAAAGCAAGGGAATTCCAGAAAAGCATCTACTTCTGCTTCATTGACTATGCTAAAGCCTTTGACTGCGTGGATCACAACAAGCTAGAAAATTCTTCAAGAGATGGGAATATCAGACTACCTGACCTGCCTCCTGAAAAATCTGTATGCAGGGCAAGAAGCAACAAGTTAGAACTGGACATGGAACAATGGACTGGTTCAAAATTGGGAAAGGAGAATGTCAAGGCTGTATATTGTCACCCTGCTTATTTAAATATATGCAGAGTACATCATGAGAAATGCCAGGTTGGGTGAAGCACAAGCTGGAATCAAGATCACCGGGAGAAACATCAATAACTACAGATATGCAGATGAAACCACCCTTACGGCAGAAAGTGACGAGGAAGTAAAGAGTCTCTTGATGAAGGTGAAAGAGGAGAGTGAAAAAGCTGGCTTAAAACTCACTATTCAACAATGAAGATCATGGCATCAGGTCCCATCACGCCATGGCAAATAGATGGGGAAACAATGGAAACAGTGACAGACTTTATTTCCTTGCACTCCAAAATCACTGCAGATGGTGACTGCAGCCATGAAATTAAAAGATGCTTGCTCCTTGGAAGAAAACCTGTGACAAACTCAGACAGTGTATTAAAAAGCAGAGACATCACTTTGTCAACAAAAGTCCATACAGTCAAAGCTATGGTTCTTCCAGTAGTCATGTATGGATGTGAGAGTTGGACCAGAAGGAAGGCTGAGTGTCGAAGATCGATGTTTTCAAACTGTGTTGTTGGAGAAGACTCTTGAGAGTCCCTTGGACTGCAAGGAGATCAAACCAGTCAGTTTCCTTTGATTTTCTTTTTCCTAAAGGGAATCAACCCTGAATACTCATTGTAAGGATTGATGCTGTAGCTGAAGCTCCAAGACTTTGGCCACCTGATGCAAAGAGCCAACTCATGGGAAAAGACCCTGATGCTAGGAAATAAAGAAGGCAAGAGGAGAAGGGGACGACAGAGGATGAGATGGTTGGATGGCATCAGCAATTCAATGGACATAAGTTCGCACATTCTTCGGGAGATGGTGAAGGACAGAGAAGCCTGCTGTGCTGCGGTCCCTGGGGTCACAAAGAGTCGGACATGACTGGCTGACTGAACAACAACATCAACAACAATGTATGTACGTATACAAAGCACCTGCCTGCAAATAGGTTTATAAAAGTAATTTTTCTTTCTGATTTAACCTAACAGTTGTGAAACATTACGTATTGGAAACTATTTTTAAATATTCACAATGCCTGGGAATTGACCATAAGTGAAAAATTCAATTGAAAGAAGAATCCACATGCAAAATGATCAGTAATCTCCAAAATTTCCACAATAAGAGAATAGTAAAGCAATTTCGAGTAGAGAATATGGTGGAAAATACTGTTGTCAATGAAATTATAGCTACAAAGGTTGTAGAATAATTCATTCCAGAAACATTTATTGAGTGCTTACAGAGTACCAAGGACCCCATTAGGTGCAAGAAACATAGACATTACATTCCAGGCTCCAGACAAAGAGCTGATCATCTAGTTTGGAAAAAACATATGCAAACAATTATAACAGATTACCTACACAGCATATAGATATGCTTACAAGCAATGTGTTGTGAGAGCTCAAATAACAGGAAACCCCTGCCAGGTGAAAGGGAAATGCTTTGAAGAGGAGTCTAATGTTAAGCTGTGTTGTAAGGGATAAGCATTTGCCAAATATCCTAGTGGGGGAGGGAAACTGCCTTTTAGGAAGACAAGGAAAGCATAGGCAAAGGCACTGAGGTGGGAAGAGGCTCTGGCCATCTGGGAAATTCCTCATTGTTCTTTATTACTGTACTCCTGGATATGTGTCCAAGTCTTGCTAGAGTGAGTCTGGAGACATACACAAGAAGCATGTGATGAAAGTTTTTTATGCCCTTCTTTGGAGGCCTCCAGATTCTGGATATACAACTACCAAAGACTTATAAGCACAGACATTAATATCAGGCATCTGCCCGGGAGGGTGGGGATATGGGCAAGATAGACAAGCCTCAGTTGAAGGGTGTGAAGTGAAGAACTGACAGTCCTGTCTGAGGTCTTCAATGGGTTAGTCTAGATGCATTGTGGGATAAGGAGCAGGAATTGAGGTGCATAGAGGCTTGTTATGCTGCTATTGCAATAACACAGACCTGAACTAAAGCAGAAAGTATTTATGGTATCTTCATGAGAAGTAAAACACAAAGTTATGCTAACAAACAATCATCTTTTGAATAGTACTTCACAATACAAAAACTGTCAACAGCTGGTCTAATGAACTCTTGGTAGTCTCTGAAAATAATATCATTGCTTCAATTTTGTAGATGGATACAGACTATCATGCCAAAGGATAACAGCCAGGGGATGGAAGAATACTATCACCATTCATTTGATCTGATAGTCATTCATTTATTCACATTTAATAATTAACTTAAATGACATCATTCTATGAGCTAGGGGTAAAAAGCCAACAAAATATAGCCTTCTTCCTGCAAGAGCTTGCAGTCTAGAAGGAGAGACTAATAAGCAAATAAGTAATTATAATGCAGTGTAACTGGTATTCTAATAAAGGCTAAGCCAGAACTGCCTGTCTGCTCATAAGTGTACGAAGACAAAGTCAAACTAGAAAAGAAAACCCATTGCATGAAGGGTGGCAGGACTGAAATTTATGTGTTTTCTTAAAAGTCAGTTAATGTTATCATGGCACTTTTATAATTTAAAAGACGAAAGACAGATAAAGAAAGTAGAATAAGGGTCAAACACAGAAAACATGACTTCATGGCAGCCATTTCAATTATTTCTCTTAACAGAACTATTACAAACAACATGTGTTAATTTATAGGCAAATATTTCAAAGTAATGAGATAGCTAAATAGAACTTCCCCCAATTTAAAGAGCTAAGAGTTTAATAATCAATACCAACAAACAGAATGAAGTGGTGAAGCACAGTAAAACATCAAGCGCTAAGGGAACTGGATCCGATAACACTGCTTGCATGAAATGATAAACATGTCAAATTAGACTTAATTACCAATGATGCTTTCAGTTTTGCCAGCTGCATTATAATTCAAATCACTCCTCCACTCCTTTGCCAAAACGTGTTTGAGAATTTGTAGTTATATATGAGAACACCATGTAAAAAAGTACCAGTTCTAGATGGAGTTAAAAATAAAATCCACAAATTCAATTGCATGAGCAAAAACATGTTCAAGTAAACTAACAAAGGTCTTTGCCTACTAAAGATAAAAAGAAAGTTTAGGGAACTGGAGGTAGAGGTGGTTTGGGAAGATTGTTTGGAAATCAAACCATGATTTTACTATTCATCTCACTACGTAGGTTTTGTCTTAGTATAATATATGTTGATTACAAGGCTCATCAGAACAGAAATTTCAGGGATCTTGTCTTTTCGTCTTTTGATGAAGTTGTGATGGACTTTAGAAAGGGCACTAGATTGGAAACTGGACTATTCTGATCTACCTTTTGCCAGCTTTGTAACCTTGAGCGAGACATTTAATCATACGACTTCAAATTCCTCAAGAAATTTCACACAAAGTTTTTGTGATGTTTAAGTGAGATAGCATGTACCAGCATTTGCAAAATAATAAAATGACACAGAAATATCAGTTATTTATGACTCTATGTATAACTTTAATGGGCATCATAAACTCTAACCAAAACCAAAATGAAAGTTTTTTTTTAATTTCTTAACTAAAACTTACCTGCTTTTATTACCTTGTCACCTGATAATATTCATTTTGACTTTTTTTTTTTAAGATGTGGCATCATAATTGATGGGGTCCACTAGAACACAATCCAGAACTTTGTAAAACAAGGGGGAAAATAACACTTTTTCAAATACTATGGGGGTGAAATAAAGAAAACATTTTCTGAGAATCTTGACACTGAAAATCCTTATCTATCAACTCTCCTCTGTCCCTTCTTGGTTTGGCTTAGTACTATTCTTCTTTAGGGAGAAGGAATAAAGGTTAAGTGACTGACACAAAGCTCAGGTTAGTAGCAGATCTAGCTACCAGTTTAGGTCTTAGATTGTCAGATTCTGAATTCGGACCTGTATTAGCTGTGTCGCTAACATACCTTTTAGGCTGCCAACTGACTCAAATAAAATCTTCATGTCAGCCTGTTTGTGCCATTGTTCCTTTATCTGTTGTACTTACTCGAAATATGACCTTCCTTTATAATGAATAAAGCAGAGACAAATTCCTTCTGCTACCATTTTGTTACTTTGAGAGATACTTTCCACACCTAAAAAGCCTCAAGGAGAAAACTTTCTGCAAAGAAAAATGACAAATTACTTCTAATCATTATACAAAAGAAAAAAATTAGGTAGACATTTTTTATCATTATGTAGTATAACTGGCAGGTTGAAGTTCTGGCAAGGGAAACACTAATTGCTTCCTTGAGGTCTTGTAGGAGGAACTTGTTGCAGGGTAAAATACATTTTCTCTGGCTACTTACCCCAGGAGTTACATTGTAGCCTGAAACAGAGTAAAAAGAGCAAGAACAGCGATAACACCTGACAATCACAAGGCACTTCCTGTGTATCATACACTGTTTTATGCATTGGGTTGGCCATAAAGTTCGTTAGGGTTTTCATAATAACTTTTAGAAAAACCTGAATGAACTTTTTGGCCAACCCAAATACTTTCTATATTAACTTACTGTCTCCACGTATTCTGAAAACTATCTCCAGGGTACAAAAATGTAACCAATACTTATCCCACTGTTACCCTTTAGGTAACAACAATAATCTTTAGGAAACTCTGAGCAGTTTGTAATATACAGCTTCCTGGCAGATACACAAAGTTTCAACCTCCTAGCAAAACTATCACCTAGAAAGCAAGTGAAACAATTTTAATCTCCCCTGCTGAAGCCTGGTTCATTTGGTAAGGAGATGTAGGAGACATTCCAGGATATAAAAACTTGCAAGGAGTATCATAAAGAAAATTGTCATCCAGGTAGTATACAAGTATAACAACCTAACTTTTCTCTGCCTAATTGGAGGGAGGTCAATAAAATTCCATTTTCCCCTAGTGCAGAAGACCTTTTGTAGCAAGTTTAAGTTTTTGCTAAGTGTAAGCAAAATCATCCACACTGAAAAAAACCTGTTTCCCCCTAATTACACATATCTGTGCCATAGAAAATAGGAAGAGAAATAACTGGAGCCAGTAGAAATACAAGCACAACAGCTCGATGCTTCACAGATGGCATCTGAGCAACTGCAGACATAAACAAAGCTCTCTGAAATGAGGATATGGGCTCGGGTTCAAGGAAGTGATCAGTAGGATACAGGTCTGTAAACTGTGTGGGCCAGCACAGATTATGGGACGTGAAGACCCAAACCAGGCTGGTGGCTGGAGGTGGGTGTGGGACCATGTGCTCCACAAATATTCCAATGAGTGAGTAGGTAACACCAGATTGTTTGGCTGTTTTGTTTGAATCCAATTCATCTTTAATGGGTCTTTTTGTTCAATTTACAAAGTCTACTTTCATGTGTCGCCTCTGCGTCTTGTTAGGGAGAAGAGTTCCCAAGTCCGTTGTAACCGACCAAAACTGGGGCTGCTATCTTGGTAGGCCCACACGGATGGGGCCGAGCAGGCAGCAGCCCTTTTCACAAAAACGCTTTCCTGGAGCCAGCACAGCCTGCTTGTTTATATCCTGAACACAGAGCGTGATGAGAGAGCAGAAAGGATTACCTACACGAACCCCGTAACCTTCGACTGAGAAGCAGAGATTACTGCACAAAAAAGAAATGCACAATCTTTTGACCTAATTCTGAAGCAGTTTTAATTTTTAAAGTCCGTATAAACTAAATGTGAAATAGCACCCGACCTCAACAGAACTTTAACTTAATTTTTTTTAATCCACAACACGGTGCTGAATCTAAAAATAAAAGGATGGGGCACAGTTTGTCTTCTAACTAGCTAAATACTGCTGATAAGAGAGTAAAATAACTCCAAAATAATACTAAGTAATTATGAAAGGCTGCATCAGAGCATAAAGCCCCAGTTACTTAAGCCCATTAAATACGTGCTTTATAACACTAAATGCAGGTGAAGCCCATTACCGTTGCTGGATAAAATAAGATGAAATGTTAAGCTCTTCAGAGAATATAACATAGTGGAGCCAGATTTTCTTATTTATAACTCAATATGACCATTTCTATAGAATAAGAATCTGGCTTAAGTTGTGTAATCATTTAAAAGGTCCCCAAGTCTCCTTCCTGGCTCTCTTCTCACCTCTCAAATGTCAAAAACACATTTCCTGATAGAGGCAGGATGCATGCCAGCTCCCTGTCAATGAGAAGTTAGAATGAGAACTTTGACACAGTGACCATCAACAACTCTCCCTGGACTGCCACTGTTTGGAACCTGCTTCTCTCGTGATGAAACATCTTGGTCCAGTGCCTCTCCTCTCAGTTCCACGTTGTTTTCAAGCCACAGTTTCTTTGTGGGACTTTTCAAGATTCCAAACAAGCCATCCTCTCATTCTCTACTCTCGGCCAAACTTGGTTTTAGAACACAAAATCATCTCTTAAGGTGATCAGACACTAAAAAATCAAACCCTTAATTGTCTCGCATTCTTGTAATTCTTCAGTGACTAGAAACTTAAAGAGAAAATACATACCTGAGGAAACAACCCAATGTGTAAATGTTAAGCTTAGTTTAAGTTTAGAAACACAATGATAAATAATGGAAAACTGAATTGGGAAAATAGTAATGACAGAGATAATAGGGCTGTACCATTTTGCCTTGTCATTTTTGTTTGTGAACTCAACATTTACTTACAATAACTAGCGTATATACATTCAATAAATACTTGCTGTTAGCCTTTATGAATGGGCTTCCCTGGTTGCTCAGACTTGGTAAAGAATTTACCTGCCAGTGCGGGAGACTTGGGTTTGATCTCTGGGTTAGGAAGATCACCTGGAGGAGGAAATAGCAACCCATTCCTGTATTCCTGCCCAGGAAATTCCAAGGACAGCAGAGCCTGGCAGGCTACAGTCCGTGGGGTTGCAAAGAGTAGTACATTTATGATAATAATTGGGAGTTTGTGCATCTATAAACAGGGGTGAAAACAGAAACAAAGGAAGGGAGAAATATATAAAACATGTAATATTAAGTTAAGAAATAATTATGGCAGAATGATAGCTACTCTCAGGAGATATTCATTAGAAAAACTATAGTGTCATTGAAGAACTCCATATATAAGAGAATGCATAGAGAACAGAACCTGCCTTCTTCTTCTCTGCTTGCTGCTGCTGCTGCTAAGTCACTTCAGTCGTGTCTGACCCTGTGCGACCCCATAGACGGCAGCCCACCAGGCTCCCCCGTCCCTGGGATTCTCTAGGCAAGAACACTGGAGTGGGCTGCCATTTCCTTCTCCAATGCATGAAAGTGAAAAGTGAAAGTGAAGTCGCTCAGTCGTGTCCGACTCTTAGTGACCCCATGGACTGCAGCCCACCAGGCTCCTCTGTTCATGGGATTTTCCAGGCAAGTACTGGAGTGGGGTGCTATTGCCTTCTCTGTCTTCTCTGCTTAAGTCTGAATAAATGGAACACTGTTTCCCACACTGAAGACACCAAACATATTTCTTGAATGAATAAATGAATACAATCACTCATACTATAATTCCTTTGTGGGAATTTACAACACACAAGAGCTAATCAAGGACCCAGAGAAATACTGTTGTAAAAGAAACCCACTTACTTTCTCTTTTAACCTAGGATTTTTTTTTTAAGTTTTCAGAAAGTTTGTAGATTTGTCACCAGTTAGTATAAATTCCCACTTAAAATGACAAAAGAAACCATTGTGGGGTTTTTTTTTTGTTGTTGTTCCTTCGCTAATGTTATTATACACAATATTGTTCTGAAAAATAAATCAGGAAAGCTTACAAAAACACATACTCTCCAACATGAATAGCTGTTCAAAGGTGAAGCTGACAGATCAAAATTCTAAGTGCCAAGGACTCTTCTCATGCTTATAAAAAGATGTAGCACGTCCCAGTCATTTGTGATTTCTAAAAGTGCTACTCTGTCTTTTTTTTTTTCTTTTTAATACCAGTTTTGGAAATCCTAGGGGAATAACATCTCACTCTATAAAACAGAATCAGGGCTTAAACTTGGCCAGAAGTGTGAAGCAGAATTCTAGACATGGAAGAAGTAAACACATAAAGTTAAAGTTAGTTGCTCAGTTGTGTCTGACTCTTTATGACCCCATGGATTAAAGCCCGCCAGGAACCTCTGTCCATGGCATTTTTCAGGCAAGAACACCAGAGTGGGTTGCCATTTTCTTGGGCTGCCATTTTCTTCTCCAGGGGATCTTCCCGACCCAAGGATTGAACCCAGGTCTCCAGCATTCCAGGCAGACTCTACCATCTGGGCCACCAGGGAAGTCCAATGGGTAATAATGACAAATGCCAATTATGAAGTCCATACAGCTTACAAAACATCTCCTATATGTTACCTCAAATTGTCCTCCAAAAGTCCTCTGCAAGATACAAGAAAACTGATATTTGTTCATCTGATGAGCACCTATATTCTAGATGGAGTGCTTGAATCTGTACATCCATGATATCATGTACTTGCTTAACTACTGACAAGTCCATATGATATTTTAATTAAAAGTATAATCGTTGCAGGTTTGAAGAACAATGGTGACCATTTCTGAATCTCCTCCTCACTCTTCCAAAAAAATAAAATCAACAAGAATAAGAATTAACCCACACAAGACCTACTGCTTCAGCATTAGATAGACCAGACTCCAAGCAAATTATTCATAAGCAGAATAAAGAAGAAAACATTCTAACAGAGCTCCCACCACTCATCCACTCCTGCTACCAGCGGGTGGATACAAAGAGCAATGGAGGAGAAACTGAAAAGGCTCTCTGAAAGAACAGAGGGGATATAGGTGAAATACAAGCAAAACATCCCCACAAAAAGAAAGTAAAACAATAAATTTAAAGGGAGGTAAACAGATCTGAACTTGGTAGTTCATAGCTCTGGCAATGGGAAAGGTGGTTGGAAACGAGGGGGACCAGAAGAGGTGAAACTGTGATAATAGTAACATTTCTGATATTCTTTAGGTAGAAGATAAGGATGATACTGAAGGATGGAGACTTTGGGCTTGTTGAACTGAGTTATATAGTTTGTACCATGAGGCCATCCAAATGGGGATGTAGCTTTACCTCTGGCCCCAGGCAGGAGATACAGAACATTCTGACCCTGAGCCCTTTTCACCTTAAGCATTAAGGTGTTAATGCCCTGGTTAGAAAGCTGACAGCACTGAACAAGCTGAGCAAAGTCAATGATCAGTAATATTCTGCAGGGTTTACTGAGGGAAGAAAAGAAACATCCACATTAATGGTATTAATCAACATTTAAGATCTCAGAGCAATTACAGTAGTATAAAGAATCTTCTGCAGATAGAAACGGCGTCATCGAAACAAACAAAAAATACAACCAGGCATACAGAGCATAAGATAAGCAAGTTGGGAACATACAGAAAAAGATCATAAATACCTGTGAAAGACCAAAACTAAACAATTACTTTATCCATAGTTTTTCTTACATTCATTTTTACCAGTTACTGAATGAAATGACATATTTCCTCTGTAAGATTTTACATAGTAATATTTAGGTTAACTGAAGAGAAATCTATATCATTTACATTATAATGATAAAACATCATTCTGAACAATTAAGCACATCAACTTCGTAAATTATGGATTAGAGAATACTTCCAAGTATTTATGTTCAGACGTCTGGGGCTGTGTGACTTCTACCTTGTTACTATAATCATATTTTGGAGTCCAAGGTCAGCAAAACCAGTTAAGTTACATCCTTTAAAAATATAACTCAGCCACATTTATTTGGGTCCATGTGATACATGTGACATCCTGAATTGTTAAGAATTTTAACTGAAATGGAGAGCAGCTAGTTTTGCACAAAAAAATGAGTAATAATAGTGAACAAATTCATTTCCAGGTATTTGTTATGTACCCAATTACAGACACCTATATGAAGTCCATAAGATAAAGATATTCCTTTGTTTTCATCCAATAAAGTTTCATGCCAGGGAATGAATGAAGGGTTTATTTCCAGAAGACTGTTTTTGCCATTGAAAGCTCTGTCTTCTTCAGGCATTTGCTGAATGATGCATTAGCAGGAGCTACAAGGATCACATTGTTTCACACCAAATAGCCTCTACACTTTGATTCATATATCACACATGTTCTGTTTCTTACATTTCTGTTTTCACACCCACTGCCTAAGTGCAAAGGGATTTGAAGACAAGTGCCACAGTTTTCTAACTTTCAGCTGCTTTGGTTGTATTGATGGAGGAAGTTATGGAACATGTAGAAAACAGAATCAAAATTAAGGAGATCATATTTCTGTTTTATGCCCTGTGATATAGCAAAGTTCACTAAGTAACAATTACTCAAAACATTCATTTTAGATCATTTCGCTTCACTGAAAATCCCTTAAATTGGCAAGTAAAATTTTAAAATATTATTTATTATAGAGAAGAGAGAGCCAGTGGTGTGAATTCATATACTGTGAGAAGGCTATCGATAATAACAGATGGTTGTTATATAAAAGAAATTGACATGTAACTCTCCTTATCTTCTGAGAAATTCAGAACAAGAAATTGAGTTTAAATGGCTTCAGGAAAGTTTGCTTCTTATAGATACTGAGAATGGTTACATACTATTCGCAATGGTGTTTCAAAATATACATTCTATTAATGAGCCCTGGAATTTTTGGTACTCACACTGCATGGCAATTCCAGTATTCTTAAAAATTAATAAAACAGACATCCTTAGGGAGTCCTGTCTGATACTATTAACTCACATTTTATAAACTGCTTTAAGTAAGTTCCTAATCCACCAAATAGATTAGTGAACAGATGTTCAACTCCCTGACTAAGGTTGTATTCTAAAATAATAGGATAAATTTTACAATGGAAGTGACCCTGATGAAACCATTTAACTAAACCTTTCCATTTTACAGAGGATAAAAGTGAGGCTAGAAAATATCAGACTTTTTCAAGACCACACAGCAGTAATATCCAAATCTATACGGCTCAGGAATCCTTATTTCTAAGTCAATGCTTTTGCCACCGTATCTCATTTGCCACTTTATCTGAAACTCTACACATTGATTATATGGACATGTTAGTCCGTACAGATCTGCCAGTCCTCAGATCTACCTGTAAGGCAAGTTTCCTAACCTCCAGAATGCTTGGAAAGATACTTAAGTACTTGCTCTCCCACAACTGCACATAGTTTCTATATAATTTCTTAATGACCACTATGCAGCATGTGGAGCAAAACAACAAAAGCAGTACTGTATCAAAGTTAACAAAATAAGAATGGGGAGAACTAAACAAAAAAATCAAGTGTGTGAAGAAAGGAGACAGTGATTGTTGCTGACCAGAGAGCACCATGCCTAACACATAGGAAACACTTAATATTTTAAGTAAATTAAGAGAGCTATAGAAGTATCCACTAAGGATAAATGTGGATCTTTGTCATCCTCCTTTTATCTTTCTATCCTATTTCACATTTCTTCCTCAAGGACAGTTTGTCATCCACTGGACATTTATTTGCCTACCATGGAGATGTTCTTTACTCCAGAAGATTCTGATTCCATTTCCCCTCTTTAGAAGAAATACTCATGGAAAATAGCTTAGCACTATTGTTATTATTTAATTGCATTCTACTTTTCAACTTTATTAAAGGCCTAAAGAACCTATTAGAAGCACTGTCTAGTAGACCCTAAGATTGTTAAGCTGTCTAATGGAAAATAATGTCTTGAAGTCATACTTACTGTAATGTATAAAAACATTTACACCCACACACACATTCAGTTAAGCAAAGTAGAAGGAGAATAATTATAATATTGTTTAGCACATAATGCCACTTAACATATTGAAGGACATATTAACATAAAACAAAAATTCTAATTTTTCCAAGCAAGAATTTAATTAAAATAGAAACTTGGTTCTCAAAAGTCACTGGCAGTGTACCCTAGGGATTTTGAAGGCTGGAACATATGTCCTTTAAAGAAAATGAAAATATACACAGAAACTCTTCATTTTGTCAAAGATTAAAGTCAAAACCCCACTGTTATGATTCATGAAATCCTTACAGCTTTTTCTAGACTTTACTGGTATACATACCCCTGGTGCTCTCTTCAAGTAATCACTGACCACTAAGCCACCTGAAAAAGGAGGAAGACAACCACTCTTAAAAAGTAAAGGAGCTGGTTGTAAATGGAAGCCAACTGAGAGCTCCAAAAGAGGGCCATCAGTGAGGCTATGTCAAGAAGACAACTCCATCAGGGTGCACATGCCTAAGATAATCTGATCCAAATGAGTTACACTGATGGCCCCTTTCTTCAGCCCCTGGTACACTATTAAAATAAAATTTTGAAACTGAATTTTAATGCTGTTCAGAAAAACAGAGCACAGTGCAGTGTTCTTTGGTATTCGCTACAAACAAGCACAGGGTTCAGACCGGCCTCTGCATTTGCCCAACACCCAGAGACAAACCCAGACATCAGCAACTACCCATAAAGAAAGGGTCTTCAACACTAGGTCTTCTGGGATAACCTGTGTCATCAGAGAGAATTAATACACCAGTATCTCTATTTTCTCCTGTGAAAAGTGACTGTAGGATTTAAGCAAACCTTAAGTCATCTAGCCTCTTTAGATTTATTTAAAGTGAGATTTATTGGCTTCGGAGTCATTTGTATTAATACATATATATATATATATATATATATATATTTATGTTTAATCAAAAGAGCACACAGGTACAAAAAAATTCATTCCTGTCACTTGAAATACCTAAAACCATTTGGTTAGAGCCATAAATTTACTTTATATGGGGCTCTATTCAAAATTAGTATTTGATGAAGAATTATAAAGAGACATATCTAGTCTGAAAGGTAACTCTGTGCCGTGGTCTTTCCACATTTCATCTGTCACCATCATTTTTTCTTGTCATAAAATACTTTTATTGCTTTGAAAAAATGGTCAAATTCTCATTGAAAAAAAAAATAGTCCAACCTAAAATAGAGATTCGCTATATTAGAAGCTTGTATAATTCATTTGGTCCAAGTAATTTCCAACATATACACAAACCAGCTGAACATCTGACAGACTACATTACCTAGGTTCTTTATCAAGGGGCTCCTAGTTTATTTTATTTATTTATTTTTGCTTTGCTCTTAATTGGAGGATAACTGCTTTACAATATTGTGTTGGCTTCTGTCATATAATAACATGAATCAGCCATATATACACATGTCCCCTCCCTCTTGAAGGGCACCCCCACCTCATGTTCCCAAACCATCTCACAAATAATCTGTTATAACAGATGCATAAAATCTTGCTAAATCCTAACTTTAAATCAAATATTTGCATTTGGCACACACGTTCTTGTAAATGAATGTTCAGTTCTAAGAAATATAATATAAATAGAATTCAGATACCTGAGGACATATGCTTAAGAGGGAACCTGGGTAAATTCAGAGGACTTACAGCAATGCCTTAGAAACCACCTTAATGCAATCATTGGGATTAATATCATTTTGCTTCAGTAACATATATGAGATTTTTACAAAATCAGGAAGTGGAGAATAATGACTCATTTAAAAGCTGTGTTCTAATGTCCCTCAGTTGTGTGTGAGAGGCAAGCCTGAAGAGAGTTGACAAAATGAGAACTGACAGAATCAAGGAAATGAAGCCTTATTTCTCTCCCTCTAGAATCTAGAATCTTATTTGGTTCCACATCCTCTAGTATTTTTTAGTTTTGTTTTTTTTTTCTTTTCAGAAAAAGGACTCCATAGACAGTCTCTAAATGCAGGCAGAAAATTGTGATATTACCATATGATTTAATTAGATTTTCCCTTGATTTGAAGATATCTTACATAAACTGCATAATACTAAATATTTATATGTATATGCTCTTGGATTTTCTACTGTACTTTTTAGTATCAAGAAAATAACTCTGTTTTCATATTCATGTGTAAGAAGCTAGCTACAGCTACACAGACCTCACAGTTCCTCACAGCAGCAAACAGACAGAACTGAGGCACAAGCTGCACCTTTTAGAAAGAACAAGTGCTTTCCAAATCCAAGATCTCAAAAATCTTGCTTTAAAATATGTAATTACAAATTTACTTACATCTATCTTTTTCTCTACCTGCTTGGTCCGCTTTAGTGTATGACCTCAACAGAGAGGAAAACTAATTTTTTAATAAAATAATCTGGATTCCAGCAGATATATAAGAAACTGGTGAGGGGGTGTGGCCTAAATGGCAATAGTGTAACATTTTACCATTGATGAACTCTCTCAAGCCACATCCAATTCCATATGCCTGCTTCTTCTTTACCCACTGTTACCATTTTAATGTTTTTAGGGAAATTGTATGGCATAGTTCCAACCACAGCTCAGTAGCCACCTCCTCTATTGGGTTCTTTAACCCCTCTATCTTGCTTTCTAATCTATTTGTGCTTTCATTCTCTACCTACTCCCTCTTTTTAAGTGTTCATTTATCTTTAGGGGGGTTCAGGATGGGGAACACATGTACACCCATGGAGGATTCAAGTCAATGTATGGCAAAACCAATACAATATTGTAAAGTAAAATAAATAATAAGATGAATATAGACAAAGAATTACTCAAGAAAGAATGTGAAAAGTGATGCTGATGTAATGTTGGGTACTATTGCAATGTTGAATGTGTTGTTATGGTTTCCTTTATTTTAGACATTTCACACACACAAAGAAATTGTAAGTAACTACATGGGAGGATGCAAGGGGAAAAAATGAACCCCAAAATACGATGTAGAGCAATTTACGCAAGACTTCATGCTAAAGTAAACAGAGAGTAACCAGATTCTGATGGAACACATATCTAAATATGAAGTGCAAATAAAATAAACTGGGAGGATCAACACATGTTTGGAACAGTATAAAATGCAGCTTGAACTAATAAGGGTTTGGATCTATTTAGTTATGCCAAATTGAAATGTATCTACAAAGTGAACTCTGGTTTCCTAAAACTGTGGTTTAGATGCACTGAATGTTTAAGCAGATCTCACACTTTAATCACTTCAAATCATGCTTTTGTGGCTTAAGGGTACTGATGCTCTTGTGCACGTGCACAAAATATTGAAGCCAGGAGTTTTATATATATACATATATATATATATATATATATATATATACATATTTACATTTTGAATCATTTTATAATTGGGAAGAATAAATTTTCTGTTATATTTTCCTGTAATTTTCTACCATTTGTGTCATTAGTTTCTCTATCTAAATCACGCAAACTTCAGTGCATTTGGTTTGTACAATTCATTGCCAATAAGGCATAGAAGCAAACCTGATTATTAGACCAAAGGTGTAGTCTGAGGTCACCAAATTACTGTTTGTAATATAATTTATCATCCTAAAAGTGATCCAGTTTGCTTTGATGCACCTCACAACTTGCACCATGCTCATCCTTCTGGAGGCAAGTGTTTGGGACAGAAAGTTCATTGTAACACACAGGTTATTTCCCGTAACAATCCCTTGTATTTTTGTTAAGAGCACTAACATTTCTTTTACAGAACTTTTCCTTTACCAGCTCAATTTCAAGCTGAATATTTCTCTTTTAGAAAATGCTAAATTTCCTCAGAGAGACCTAGTGGTTACATATGATACTGTTCCTGCAGCCAGAATGATGTGTGGTGTGATTCTCTCACACGCCACGTCACTGCAACTCCACAAGCAACCAGCACTCACTGTTGTCCCTAGAAAACCACAGGTTTTGGAAGCACTGCCTTTGTGTCTGTGCCAGAATGAGTTCCTGTTGTTGGTTCCTGCCACAGATACTCATTCATGAGCCCTAACTTCACTCCTTGAACCTAAACTTCCTTGTAGTTGATGACTGTAAAGCAGAAAATTAAGAGTCCCCAAATAAAGGTTGTCCTGAGCTTACACACAAACATTTCTCCAGTTATCAGAGCTTGCTATTCACACTGGATAACTTCACTTACCCCTAACATTTCACAAGCATTTGCTGAAAGGTTAATAAATTGAAAAGATAGCATCTTCTTCTCTGCGTACTCCTTCACCAGCCTCCCCAAAATTGCCATCTATATTATATAATACTTCCTTAGCCGGATTCCAAGAATTCTATAGGCTGTAATTTAATCCTAGGAAAACCAGAGGATATTAAATGATCTAAACTGTCTTAGGCAGAAATCTCCGATTTGGCTACTCTTTGAAGTTTGTATCTGAAACTTTTTGATGTCTTAATATTGTTTTAGAAATTAGGGGGGGGGGGAGTTGACTTTGTAAATCATTTTAGGATTGCAAAAATGACATTATGATGATGAATGGCACAAGCCTTTAAAAAAAGTTTCTCTGAATATTAAATTAATCACAAACCAAGGCTGTCTAACATTAGCTCCTGATAACTTCGAGATCCTGTAGCATTCCAGATGCTCTATGAAACAGAAATATTCTGTCTTTATTATGAGCACCTTTCCACATCTGCAATTCTGTTATACAATAAAGTCTTGTTCTTTTGTTGCGAGATTGCCCTGGTTCATTTTTTTATTATTAATTTAAACCATGTGGGTAAAGGGTAATCCAGTAAGCCATAGGATTTCAGATCAGAGCTTTCATACAATCACATGTAACATCAAACATCTGGATATTTAGATGAATAGGGATGGGGGAAAGTTAACAAGACCTAAAGCATTATCTGAATGAATAGTTTTTAATTGTATATCATATTATTCACTTTGAATATAATATTTTCATAACATACCTTCTTTAAACAATGGCCAGGTTAGAATAGAAATAAAAATTAATAACCCAACTGTATCAGTCATATGTTAAGGCATAATAACCAAATAGTTTTCAGTAAAAAAGACCTTAAAGTTATTGCTATAAATTGCTTGAGTAACCTAGAATCACTTTTATTATGTATAAAAACAAGTTTAACAATCCATTTAAAGAGAACATGATCTAAAAGTTTTCCAGAAGCACTAAGTCAAAATGTTGTCTATTTAACATAAAACCTGTCCCAGTAACATTTTGCCTCTAAGGCACACTGCTCAATTATACACAACAACTAACATTAGCTTTCCTCTTTTTTTTTTTGCCAGTCCCTGCACTTTTCTAACCCTACTCATTAAACTTTGGAGGGAAATAGTCATAATTGTATACAGTTGGGAAAAAAAAGTCTGTTGGCTTGTTTCAAATTTTTACATTTTTCCAAGGTACCTAAAACTTGCAGACAATAAATAAGGGAAATGTTTAAGAAGCTTGCCAATGAATGATGCTCTCTTGAGTTTTACAAATCTGATTAAAGCAGAAAATATATCCAGAAATTTAAGCAAAACTAGTCAGTCTTACTAAATATGTTAGATTAATATTTAGTACTAAACTGATATTCAGAAGAGTAAAAGATTTTATTCAATACAAAGAGGGGAGACATAATGGGTCCATCCAAAAATTATTGGAAGTTGACCCCTCAAATCATAATGTGTCCACTCCAGTCCAAATCAATTAATTTCTCAGGCAGATACCACAGCAGCTAGTCTTGAAGGTTTGCCTGAGTGGATGTTATTTGCATTCTGCAATCCAGATGCTGTATATTTTACTGCAGATGCCAGGTGTGGACATTCAAAAGTAAAAACCTAAAGATCAAAGAAACAAAGGCTGATCCTATTGAGATATTTAGCCACAAGTTATTCACATGACTAGAGACTTTTTGTTTCATGAGGTGTTTACATCCTTTGTGGTTAAAGCTATTTATTACCTTTGAAAACAGTTCACCTTCCTTTTTGGAATACTACAGAGTGTGACGTGGCCTTAATGTGTGTTAAGGGAACATCCATGTTTTGCAATGGAAATCAATACCACAATTACTGCAAAAATAAATTCAATCACTTGAAAATATACAAACAAGCTGGGTTAAAATTTCTCATATTCCGACAACATACACATAGTTCCCAAAAGAGAAAGGAATAAAAATTTGTCTCACAAAACAAATACTTTACTAATCTATAGAGTCCCACAGAGAAATGCTGAACATGCTTTGGAGGGTGATGAAAGAATTTCTTGGAAATACACTACTTAACATTATAAGAATTAAATCATTTTCAGGTTCATTAAATTTATCTGCAACTGCAAACACATTTGTCTCCTTTTCTTTCGGGTCTTTTTTGACCAACAGATCATTGCAATAATTACGTTTCAAGCTTTGTCCAATCCTTACTATTCAGAAACTATTCATTATTTCCTGCTTCTTATCCTAGTTATCATAGATATTTATAAATTATTTTAGTAAAAAGAGGACACACACGATCCGATTGACACATTGATTTTCACACAATTGCCATAACATCCCACAAGCCTGAGAAACACTTTGGAGATCAAGTATTTTGATTGTCTAATGCTGTATGTCAATCAGCTCAAAAATGAAATGGCCTAAAATACTTTTTTATTTGACACTGTTTGTGGCTTCCCAGGTGGCACTAGTGGTAAAAACCCACCTGCGAACACAGCAGACATAAGAGACGAGGGATCAATCCCTGGGTGAGGAAGATCCCCTGGAGGAGGGCATGGCGACCCACTCCAGTGTTCTTGCCTGGAGAATCCCATAGACAGAGGAGCCCGGTGGGCTACCATGAATAGGGTCACACAGAGTCAGACAAAACTGAGTGACTGAACATACATACATATACATACATAAACACACACATACTAGATTACAGTCAGAGCATCTGAAGACTTCTTCACCCATGTGTCCGATGCCTGTGTTAATGTAGCTGGAACAGCTCAGGGTGAACTAAACATTCACCATGCTCTCCATGTGGTCACCTCAGCTTCTAAGCAAGCCTCACAACACAATCAGTCTTCTTTTTACATGGAAGCTGGCTGCCCTCATAATGAACATTCCAAGAATTTATCATTGAAAACAGCCAGTTACTTAAAAGCTAGGCTTGGAAACAGACACAAAGTCACACTGTCATATTCCATTAATCAAATAAGTCACAGAGGTGGGGAACAGATCTTACCTCTCAATAGGATAAAGGTCAAATAACCTGTGAGCTTCTGGCTGGAAATAAATCCTTAATCTTGAACTTTATTTTTTTTTTAAATTACTTTCCAAATTTCTAAAAGAAGAAAAGTAAAAAAGCAGTGAAATTCAATATGCTTAATCATGTTCATGAGCTTCCCTTGTGGCTCAGCTGGTAAAGAATCTGCCTGCAGTGCGGGAGACCTGGGTTCGATCCCTGGGTTGGGGAGATCCCCTGGAGAAAGAAAAGGCTACCCACTCCAGTATTCTGGCCTGGAGAATTCCATGGACTGTATAGTCTATGGAGTAGCAAAGAGTCGGACACAACTGAGTGACTTTCACTCACTCACTCAATCATGTTCACAGGAAGAAATTTATTTTCCATTAGAAATTCAAATTTTAATAAGTCTATAACTAGTATACATAATGTTGACTAGTGGTTGTTTTTTATGTTAGCCTCTAGTATGAAAATCTGATGGATGGTTTTATTTATGGATCATAAATTCAACTTGGTCCAGATGAATTGGAAATGATACCAAGATTCAAGACTATAAGAAAGAAAACATCAGTCTTTTCACAGCACTTAAAATTATTCTTTAAAGTAAGATTCTATGGTAGCAAGAAAAAAAAACGCTCCTTTCAAATGACTTTATAATGACAGCAACAATTTTCATATACTTTCATGGGAGAATTTTTCTTTCCGTAAGTATTTTTTAATGACTATTTAAACAATACTCAATATTCACACAGAATTTAGACCACACTATAATGGTTTGATTCACTTCATTAATAAGTCTGTGGGAAAATCAGTGGCCCCTTAATTTGGGATTAAAAGGTTTCTTCCTCTGGCCTTTAATTTAAATTCCCAGGGAGAAACATAGGACATGAGTCTTTAAAGTTACATACATGAATGGAGGCTATCTCAAATGTAGCATTACCAGTGCTGTTTTATGCTGAATAAAATCTATGTCCCAGTCCAT
The DNA here is from genome assembly GCF_019320065.1 of Cervus canadensis. Classification (NCBI taxonomy): domain Eukaryota; kingdom Metazoa; phylum Chordata; class Mammalia; order Artiodactyla; family Cervidae; genus Cervus; species Cervus canadensis. The sequence continues at coordinate 25,961,805 of NC_057388.1, read as the reverse complement.
AAGGGTAATAGCATGAGGAACGTTTGTGATAAATAGGAGATCTGTTAGCTCACCCCTGGGAAAGAGGATAAAGTGTGTAAATGCATACTATAAACTACTGCATGGCAACAGGAAAATTCTGAATAGATATAAAAAGAGTAACATTGATCTTTTTTAAAATGCTGAATAGAAAAAAACAAGAAACTAAATTAGGTGTGCAAAGATGGGCTCAATAAAGGACAGAAATGTTATGGACCTAACAGAAGCAGAAGACATTAAGAAGAGGTGGCAAGAATACACAGAAGAACTGTACAAAAAAGATCTTCACAACCCGGATAATCATGATGGTGTGATCACTCACTCTCACCTAGAGCCAGACATCCTGGAATGCGAAGTCAAGTGGGCCTTAGGAAGCATCACTATGAACAAAGCTAGTGGAGGTGATGGAATTCCAGTTGAGCTATTTCAAATCCTGAAAGATGATGCTGTGAAAGTGCTGCACTCAATATGCCAGCAAATTTGGAAAACTCAGCAGTGGCCACAAGACTGAAAAGGTCAGTTTCCAATCCCAGAGAAAGGCAATGCCAAAGAATGCTCAAACTACCACGCAATTGCACTCATCTCACACGCTAGTAAAGTAATGCTCAAAATTCTCCAAGCCAAGCTTCAGCAACACGTGAACCATGAACTTCTAGATGTTCAAGTTGGTTTTAGAAAAGGCAGAGGAACCAGAGATCAAATTGCCAACATCCGCTGGCCATTGAAAAAGCAAGAGAGTTCCAGAAAAACATCTATTTCTGCTTTATTGACTATGCCAAAGCCTTTGACTGTGTGGATCACAATAAACTGTGGAAAATTCTGAAAGAGATGGGAATACCAGACCACCTGACCTGCCTCTTGAGAAACCTGTATGCAGGTCAGGAAGCAACAGTTAGAACTGGACATGGAACAACAGACTGGTTCCAAATAGGAAAAGGAGTACGTCAAGGTTGTATATTGTCACTGTGCTTATTTAACTTATATGCAGAGTACATCCTGAGAAACTCTGGGCTGGAGGAAGCACAAGCTGGAATCAAGATTGCCAGGAGAAACATCAATAACCTCAGATATGCAGATGACACCACCCTTATGGCAGAAAGTGAAGAAGAACTAAAGAGCCTCTTGATGAAAGTGAAAGAGGAGAGTGGAAAAGTTGGCTTAAAGCTCAACATTCAGAAAACTAAGATCATGGCATCCGGTCCCATCACTTCATGGCAAAAAGATGGGGAAACAGTGGAAACAGTGGCTGACTTTATGTTTCAGGGCTCCAAAATCACTGCAGATGGTGATTGCAGCCATAAAATTAAAAGACGTTTACTCCTTGGAAGGAAAGTTATGACCAACCTAGACAGCATATTAAAAAGCAGAGACATTACTTTGTCAACAAAGGTCCAGTTATTCAAAGCTATTGCTTTTCCACTGGTCATGTACGGATGTGAGAGTTGGACTGTAAAGAAAGCGGAGTGCCGAAGAATTGGTGCTTCTGAACTATGGTATTGGAGAAGACTTTTGAGAGTCCCTTGGACTGCAAGGAGATCCAACCAATCCATCCTAAAAGAGATCAGTCCTGGGTGTTCATTGGAAGGACTGATGTTGAAGCTGAAATTCCAGTACTTTGGCCACCTGATGGGAAGAGTTGACTCATTTGAAAAGACCCTGATGCTGGGAAAGATTGAGGGCAGGAAGAAAAGGGGATGACAGAGGATGAGACGGTTGGATAGCATCACCGACTCAATGGACATGGGTTTGGGTGGACTCCAGGAGTTGGTGATGGACAGAGAGGCCTGGCGTGCTGCAGTTCATGGGGTTGCAAAGAGTCAGACACGACTGGGCGACTGAACTAAACTGAAATTAGATTTATATAACAATATAACTTATGTGGAGAAGGACACGGCAACCCACTCCAGTATTCTTCCCTAGAGAATCCTGTGGACAGAGGAGCCTGGTGGGCTGCTGTCTATGGGGTTTCACAGAGTCCGACATGACTATAGCGACTTAGCATGCATGCATGCGTTGGAGAAGGAAATGGCAACCCACTCTAGTATTCTTCCTGGAGAATCCCAGGGACGGAGGAGCCTGGTGGGCTGCTGTCTATGGGGTCACACAGAGTCGGACACAACTGAAGTGATCTAGCAGCAGCAGCAGCATAACTTATGTAAACCAACAAACCACACAACAATATAGTTTTTACAAGAATAATTACAAACAGAGGGATATACCTCAAACATGCTTTAAGGCTGTCATAATGTTGAAGATACAAGAGGGAAATTGCAGATAAAATGGAATAATTTTCATAAATAAACACAGAAACTTTGCACAGACCAATGTCAATGATTTGTCATAAACTGACTAGTTATGCTTGACTTGGCTCTCTTCATGAAATAAAATGTCATCCAATTACTGTCAATTATAAAATTAAACATAAGTAGATCTTACAGATTCCATTCTAGAGATTGATATAGACAACTAGCTATTGATCAAATGTCATGTTGGGCAAATAAAACTATTAGATCATTGTACATAAAACTAGTTGTATTAGAATAATTGTTTTTAATAGGGAATCAAAAGTACCTGCTAGTCTTCCATGATTTATTCACCTCTCTAGCTCAAGTTAATGGATGCTTTAAAACATATTTTAAATGCAGACCTAAGTCCAAATGACCACTTCAAGAGATTGATCAAGTAGTCATATTAACTTAGAAAAGATGGTGGGTAGGAAGCACAAGAAATCTGTCTCCTTATCTCAGCAAAAATTGCACTAGTAGAATCTGTCTGACATAACTATTCTGAAACTCCAGAGTCTAGTGAGGGTTTGTAACTCCTAGGAGAAGGGCTGGAGGGTAAATTGTAGTTAATTTTGATTGGTTTCTGCTCTTAGCATAATAGCAGCTACCCACGCTTACCCAATCCTACTCCTGAGCTCCACAGCCAACAGCCATGCTTTCCAGAAGCAGCTTGGACACAGTTCACAGGAACCACAGTGGGTAAAAAAGAACCTTTTCCTGCAAATATTGAGCAAAAATCTGTGCTCTGATCACTGATTACTGCTTCTAATCTAAGAGGTGCAAAGAGGTGGGTGGTCATTTTTGTAGTATTTCTGCCCATTATTGCATGCCCCGGACCTACAAAACTCTTAGAAAAAAACACAAGGCAAGCTTCATGGCATTAGATTAGACAATGATTTTTTGGATTTGACACCAAAGGCACAGACAGCAAAAGAGAAATGCACCAACTGGACTTTGTGAAAATTTTAAAATAGTGCACATCAAAAGAAACTATCAGCAGATTAAAAATGAAATTCACAGAACAGGATAAAATATTTGCAAATTACATATCTGATAATTTATTAACACCCAAAATATATACAGAGAACCCCTAAAACTCAAAACACAAGCAAAAAAGTCAATTTGAATATAGACAAAGGAGTTCAACAGACATTTCACTAAAGATATACAAATGGTGAATGGGCCCACTAAAGGTACTGAACATCACTAATCATTAGGCAAATACGAATCAAAACTATAATGAGATATCACTTCATATGTGTTAGGATGGTAACAAGTATTGTCAAGGATGTAGAAAAACTGGAACCCCTATACACAGCTGGTGGGAATATTAAATAGTATAGCTGCAGAAAACCATATGGTGGTTCCTCAAAAAATAAAAATTTTAATTACCCTTTGATCCATCAATTCCACTTCTCTGCATGTACTCAAAAGAATTGAAAGCAAGAAATTGACGAGATATCCATACATGCATGTTCATAGCAGCATTATGCACAGTAGCTTAAACATGGAAACAACCCAAGTATTCATTGGTAGACCAATGAGTAAATAAAATGTGGTATATACATACAGTGGAATATTATTCAGTCTTCCTATATGGGAAGAAAAGTTTTATATATGCTAAAATATGGGTGGACCTTGAGAACATCAATTGAAGTGAAATAAGCCAGTCACAAAAGACAAATGCTATACAGTTCCACTTATATGAAGTACTTTGAGTAGTCAAAATCATATAGACACAAAGTATAATAGTAGTTACCATGAGCTTGCTGGCAGAATGAATAAGGAATTATTGTTTAATGGGTATAGAGCTTTAGTTCTGCAAGATGGAAAGACTTCTGGAGATATTGATGATGGGTGCAGAGTAACAGGAACATATCATGGGACTGTATATTTTAAGTGGTTAAGATGGTAATTTTTATATTATATGCATTGCATCACAATAAAAAAAAATTGAGGAAAGAAAGGGAGAAAGGGGAAAGAAAAGCTCATGGAAGTCCCAGATCTATTACAATTCTAAAATACAGTTAATAGCATATTTCCAACTCCTTGATAAAAGTGAGACCAGTTGACTGAGAGTGATTTACCATGACCATTGGCTCTGCCTTCTGGCTTGTGTTTAGAGTTGAAGAACTTTCTGTCTGATTCATGTCTATGGAAGGCTGCTGCTGCTAAGTCACTTCAGTTGTGTCCACTCTGTGCGACCCCATAGACATCAGCCCACTAGGCTCCACCGTTCCTGGGATTCTCCAGGCAAGAACACTGGAGTGAGTTGCCATTTCCTTCTCCAATGCGTGAAAGTGAAAAGTGAAAGTGAAGTCACTCGGTCATGTCCGACTCTTCGCAACCCCATGGACTGCAGCCTACCAGGCTCCTCCATCCATGGGATTTTCCAGGCAAGAGTATTGGAGTGGGTTACCATTGCCTTCTCCACTATGGAAGGCTAGACCCAGAGAACTCCTTCCATTAGGAAGGCTGAAGACCCAGAGAACTCCTTTCATTTCAAAATGACTCTGTTCCTTAAATTCAAGTTAGTACAGTATCTTTAAAAGTCTAGTGGGTTTCTTGCTTATCAAATTATAATTCATATCACACTGTATATGAATGAATTAGAGTTGAATTACCAAGGAAAGGAAAACCTTATTCATGCTCTAATGAGACAAGTATGAGAATATTTTAAAATTGAAATTGAATAATTCAATCACTAACAATGCTTTTATACAGTTTTCTAAATGCAGAAAATTTTAAATAGTTTTGACAGTATTATGTAAATTGGCTGCATATCTATAAGAAAATTTGAAGAACACTTTGTTGATAGTGATAAATTTAGAGATAATTTTCAATTTTGTAATACTCTTTTGAATTCAATATTGATAATACTGAGTTAACAGAACCATTAGTGAACTTAACTCAGACATGGGTTTGAGACTCATGTGTGTTCATATCAATTTCTCTAAAACAGATGAGTTTCACAAATGTGAATGTTAAAGGAAAATGATTTGGGATTCTCAACCTTTTTTGAAAATGTAAGTATATCTGGAACAATTTGGTTATATGAATTCTTTTCTTTTTCAACTGTAGATTTTATGAAAGATATGGATCAAATTCATTCAACGAAAATTTAGTGCCCAAAATGAGATGTCCTGTCAGTGCAAAATATAAATTGGATTTTGAATACTTAGCACTAAAGTAATATAAAAGTTCATTAATTTTTATATTAACTGTTAAAATGGTAATATTTTTATATATCACATTCAATACATTATTTAAACTAATTTCACCTTTCTTTCTATATGTGGCTTGGTGTCAGTTATCAGCTTAATGCTTCTGAGCTCCAAATTCACTCTCAGTACTTGCTCTGTGATACTGGACTGGACTCAGGGCATTTTGTCTTTCTTGTCCACATACTTTTAAGTTGAGGGTGTTGGACACTGCAGGATGAAGGAAACTCTGCATCTTGATTCTGACTGCTGAGATTTTGGCTTTCATCTTGCTCTCACTGAACAGTAGGGGGTTGCAGAAGACCCAGGTTCCATCCCTGGGTCAGCAACATCCTCTGGAGAAGGAAATGGCAACCCACTGCAATATTCTTGCCTGGAGAACCCAGGGACAGAGGAGCCTGGAGTGCTAAAGTCCATGAACAGTCATCAGCAAGGTGGATGTTTGAGGACGTCTGGTGGCACTCTGCTCTAGCCAGATATTTAGAGCACAGTCCCTGAACAAACTCACAGCCCCACCCCCGGCCCAGCAATCATCTTCCCGTCAGATAGTGCATGCCTGCATGGGTGCTAAGTCACTTCATCCGTGTCTGACTCTTTGAGACCCTATGGACTCAGCCCACCAGGCTTCTCTGTCCTTGGGATTCTCCAGGTAAGAATACTGGAGTGGGTTGCCCCTGCTCTCCTCCAGGGGATCTTCCCCACCCAGGTATGAACCTGGGTCTCCTGCATTGCAGGAGGATTCTTTCCTGCTGAACCACGGGAGGAAGCCCCTCCTTCCGGATAGAGACACTGCATGTCTCCGGTCTCACAACTGTAAGAGCGCCTCAACCCTTTCTGAGTGTCTGCCCACCAACCGTGGCTCCGTCACACTTCCAAGGATTGTTTCTTGCTGCTCAGGAACACTGGACCATCTCTGACCCAGGCAACCCAGGGAACTTCTTGGCCATCCAGTGGGCTGAAACCACACAGCTTCAAAGGAGTCTGAAACTCACTCTTGGAATAGGGCCCCCCTTCCAAGGTTATCCTTCCTTGAGTACCCTCGCTCCGCTCTAGGGTACTTTTAAAGTTCTCTTTGTACCTTCATATTTACTCTCCTTTCTTAGCTTGACAATTCTTTATATTAAACTTTCCCTGTTGAAATCACTATGTGATTTTTATCTCGTGTTTGGCCTCAAACTGTTATAGAATAAATATGGCTTGCATTACATTGATTTTATATGCTCTAGAACATACAACTAGTAAAGACAAAGAGAGAGCAAGTAGTATAAAAATCCTGAAAGCAATAATTAAAAATTTAAATAAAATTAAGAATTGAAAGCAATTTCAATTTTCAAGAGACAGATGTAGTGCTTAAACTGGAAATTCCGGACGGTAGTGAAATATGATTTACTTACTAAGATCCAAAATTTTTGTTGGAAAATTCTGGGAAGTCTTACTAGTTTGGTTATAGTATTTATTCCACTGAAAGGTGATTTAATTTCTACACCTCAACTAAAGGGAAGAATGAAGATAAAGAGGTAGATATGACCCCCCCAAAAAACTGAGAGTAAAACTGACAAGTCAGTCTTTATACAAAACAAATATGCTTGAAAAGGCCAATGTAATACTGAAAATTATACCAATTTGTACAAGTAAGCAGTTATGCTCAAATATGAATACTTTGAGGGAAAAATGGTTTATTTGTTTACTCCTTACAAACTGCCAGTCAAGGATTCAAGTAGCATAAATGAGCACAAGTTAAACCATAAAATAAAACCATATTTTAGCTTTATAATGTGATTTTAGTTAAGCAACCTAAACCTTCAGATAAAAAAATGCACTGCTTAGAAATCTATTATACTCCTTAGAAAAAGGACTAATCATTGTAGCCTATCAAGAATGGCCCCCATCAAATAATTAAACGTTAGAAAGAATCTCATTTTTAAAATTTAGTTTTTATTTTATATTGGAGTATAGCTGATTGACAATGTTGCATCAGTTTTAGGTGTACAGCTAGATGCTTCAGTTATACATATATTCATTCCTTTTTAGATTCTTTTCCCACATAGGTTAGTACAGAATGCTGAGTAGAGTTCCCTGTGCTATATAGTAGTTAGTTTCTGCTGTACAGAAAAGTGAATCAGATACACACACATCCCTTCTTTTTGGACTTCCTCCCCAGTTAGGTCACCACAGAGCACTGACTACAGTTCCTTGTGCTACACAGTAAAGTGAAAAGTGAAAGTGAAGTCACTCAGTCGTGTCTGACTCTTTGCGACCCCATGGACTGCAGCCTACCATGCTCCTCCAGGATTTTCCAGGCAAGAGTATGGTTCTCATTAATTATCTACTTTAAACATAGTATCAACAGTACATATGTGTCAATCCCAATCCCTCAATTCTTCCCAACCTCCTTTTTCCATTGGTATCCATACTTTCATTCTCTACAAAGAGCACCTCATTATTGTTAAGACAATATCTAACACTGCCTAAATGAGTAATGTTATAATAACATTGATTTCATGTTTTATGGGAAACAATGATATTACTGTCAAAAAATACTAATTAATTTTCTCCTATGTGTCTAAAAACACAATTATTTTGATTTTTCACATCAATAATAATAATCTCCCTAACATGCAAATAGGTTAAAGACCATCATATTAATCAAAAACAATACTCATTGACTAAAAAAGGAAAGGACTTTCACAGAAATGTCAATTTCAACAAACTCCAACTATAATTTCAGTCACGTAAGGACCAGGATATTAAACCATCAAAAAATAATCCATGAGAAAACTGCTGATTCTATGCTTTGGGGACTGAATATAGCCTGAAAAAATACGTTTCAGAAAGTTTATTTAGTATTATGTAACTACTTCGGTTATGTGGTTTTCATATTTTTTAGTCTATTTACTAAAACCACTGTTCCTACACTTCATTGCTCACCACATAGGGATGCTTTCCAAGCTTTAAAAATAATAGAATCAACATTAAATTTCATCAAAGTGCAGGATAAGAATTGCATTAGGTTATATACTGAAGATAAATGTAACCAAGACATTTTTAAAGGCATGCTCAGTATGTGTGATCCACTAAAATAATTACTTAAAATTATGATATGAAGACCTTTTCCAGAGTTACTAAATTTTTAATAGCATTTGTAATATTTTATGTATTATGCAAATCATTTCTGACACATTTAGCATTATTTCAGCCCATATAATTTTAATTAAGCTTAGCATTTTGATTATAAAAACCATACCTATCTATTGATTTCTATCCTAGCCTGTTTAAGCATTTAATATTTTAATGGCAATAAAAAGATTAGTAGTAAATTAACATTGTCATGACTATCATTATTTATCAATAAAGGCAGGATGATAAGAGTGATGATGTATGTGCATTTCCCCTTCCATTTATAGAAAACATTCTTAGGAAATTAAGCTCTGTGATGAAGAAAATATATGTGCTATAATTTCAGATTTGGTTTTGGCCACTTGTTCAAAAAACTATATTATAGAAATGACTATCAATTTTCACTCTAAACTGTCTAAATTACCATTATTGTTTTCAAAGCCAAAAAGCTAAAATACATCAATGAAATGAATACTCAGGTTCAATGAAATGAATACTCCAGTTCAATGAAATTATTATCATAGACTTAAAATTCATAAAAGACAATTCAGTAACTGTGTAAGTAAATATATCAATTCATTCTTCAGCACACTGTGTGTGGATGTGTGTGCATGTGCATATACATGTGAGAGATGACTGAAGCTAGAATCCATTAAGAAATAATGCACCAATACACTGAGGAAACCATAATTGAAAAAGACAGTGTACCCCAATGTTCATTGCAGCACTATTTACAATAGCTAGGACATGAAAGCAACCTGTCCATCGACAGATGAATGGATAAGGAAGTTTTGGTACATATAAATAATGGAATATTAAAGGTGAAAGTGAAATGAAAGTGTTTATCGTGCAGTCATGACTGACTGTTTGCGACCCCATGGACTGTGGCCCACCAGGCTCCTCTGTCCATGGAATTCTGCAGGCAAGAATGCTGGAATGGGTAGATATTTCCTTCTCCATTTCTTTCTGACCCAGGGATTGAACCCAGGACTCCTACATTTCAGGCAGATTCTTTACCCTTTGAGCCACCAGGGAAGCCCAATGGAATATTACTCAGTTATAAAGAGAAATGCATTTGAGTCAGTTCTAGTGAGATGGGTGAACCTAGAGCCTATTATACAGAGTAAAGTAAGTCAGAAAAAGACAAACATTGTATATTAAGGTGTATACATATATGGAATCTAGAAAGATAGTATTGATGACCCTACTTGCAGGGCAGCAAAGGAGATACAGACATAAAGAACAGATTTCTAGACACCGTGGGGGAAGGAGAAGGCGGAATGATTTGAGAGAAAAGCACTGAAACATATACATTACCATACGTAAAACAGATAACCAGTGGGAGTTTGCTGTATCATACAGGGAGCCCAAAGCTAGTGCTCTGTGACAACCTAGAGGGGTGAAGTGGGGAGAGAGGTGGGAGGAGGGTTCAAGAGGGATGAGACATATGTATACCTACGGCCAATTCATGATGATGTATGGCAGAAACCATCACAATATTGTAAAGTAATTATCCTCTAATTAAAAAAAAATGATGCACCATATCTCAGAACCTCAGGAAGTCATTTAGGAGATCACCTATACACAAACTTAGAACACAGTTCTCAGGATTGACTATATCCTGACAACATAAGGGTGCTAAGAAAACATTCAACATCAGCTGCAGTAATCAGGGAGAAGGCAATGGCACCCCACTCCAGTACTCTTGGCTGGGAAATCCCATGGATGGAGGAGCCTGGTAGGCTGCAGTCCTTGGGGTCGTGAAGAGTCGGCACGACTGAGCAACTTCACTTTCACTTTTCACTTTCATGCACTGGAGAAGGAAATGGCAACCCACGCCAGTGTTCTTGCCTGGAGAATCCCAGGGATGGGGGAGCCTGGTGGGCTGACATCTATGGGGTCGCACAGAGTCGGACAAGACTGAAGTGACTTAGCAGCAGCAGCAGTAATCAGACCTGTACACATCAGATTTCCATCACTTGCCACAATATGAATTTCCACAATATAGATAAGATGGATGGAAAAGATTTTTCTTTTCAATGAACGTGATACTTTAATCACTATCTCTCAAAGCTCAGGGAGCAATCTTTGGTGAAATATGTTTAAAAATCTATTCCATTTTTTGGTATAAAATTTATCCAACTTCAATATTACCATGTTTTTATTTTTATAATTTATATAAAACAAAGCTTCACAGGCTAATAGAGCAACACATCTTTCATCTTTGATTCTATGGAATCTAACTTTGTTTAAACCACATACTATAAGGTTAGAAAGAAAGGAAAGTCAAAGTAAAAGTTCACTATTTAGGCAATATCACTCTCCTAATTAATAAGTTTCTACTACAGTTGCACACTAGAGTCACTTGGGGAATTCAACTTAAATGCTGATTTAGTTTTTCTGTACTATTACCCCACTATCAAGAGTTTTTCAATTCACAAATAATTCTAACACACAGCCAGACTTAAACCATGAATCAAAATATTTAGCATATACAGTATCCTGGATAGGGTATCCTCAGCCTACTATCCTCAGCTATTCTGATTCCATAATTCTAGGAATGGTCTAAGAATCTACCTTTTAGCCAACAGGTCATTCTGAAATAGGTGTTCTACAGGTCAAATGAGAATGGTTGTCCTAAGTTCAAGACCCCTTTGCATTTTTCCCATCTCTGTTTATCAAGGCCTGTCTAAAGTACACCGTCCCTCCACTCCAGTACCAGAGAGGTAAAAGAGTCAGAGAGTCGGGAAGGAGAGGGAGATCAGAGAGTGGTTGACATGTGAGGACTCCAGCACTCTCTTAACTTTCATATAACCGAATGAAGAGAAATAAGAAGATAACCAGATGAGCAGAAGATCCACCTAGTGCAAGTTTTACCCACTGGGACTGTAATCCAATAAAATGTCCTAGAATCGTTGCACCAGAAATTACTTCTCCTAGGGTATGAAATAAGAGGAGGACTAAAGAGAGGCCCTGCGCTCTTCCAAAGGCCAGTGTAATTAATGTACCTGAAAAAATAAAATCTGAGTTGCTTTCTTCAGAACTGTAGTAGCAATCTATGAACTTCAATTCTTCATAACTTTAAATTAAAATCCTAAACGTGACATATTTTAGGATGTAAAATGTAAAACTTCATCCCACAATGATTACAACATTCATCAAAATCAACCTGCTCTCCTTGGAAAACCCTGAAATGAAACATTCCAGGCCAATATTTTACTGAGATAATACAAGTAAACCACTGCTTTAGTCAGATATTAACCATAACCACATCCTACTGGACAAAGGAATGACTCCCTCTGGGTATTCACGATGAGAAGTAAAACTGGTTATTTCAATGCAACAAAATGTCTTGGTCTGGCCCGAGACATACTAAAAGAAGTATTTGGTCTAAAATAGATGCCTGTGGGCAGAACAGACAGCAAAGAGGTAATATACAGCCACTCCATCCAACTCAGACCCTGTCAGTGTCTGTCACTCCCAGCACCACGGACCCCTGGCTGAGGACATGGAGGGCTTTGGGGTTCCTCGTCGTGACCGGCTGACAACTTCCACAAGTCCCACCACGTGCTCCTGCTGCCCACCCCAACCAGCATGTGCATATGGGGGCCCTCAAAATGTTGCCAATCCTACCGCCCCACTGGCAGGCCCTGCTAATGGAAGGCCTAGGCCTTCCAGTTCAGTTCAGTTCAGTCCAGTCCTCAGTCGTGTCTGACTCTCTGCAACCCCATGCACTGCAGCATGCCAGGCCTCCCTGTCCATCACCAACTCCTGGAGTTTACCTAAACTCATGTCCATTGAGTCAGTGATACCATCCAACCATCTCACCCTCTGCCATCCCCTTCTCCTTCCACCTTCAATCTTTCCCAGGATCAGGGTCTTTTCAAATGAGTTAGCTCTTCCCATCAGATGGCCAAAGGATTGGAGTTTCAGCTTCAAAATCAGTCCTCCCAATGAACACTCAGGACTGATCTCCTTTAGGACAGACTGGTTGTATTTCCTTGTAGTCCAAGGGACTCTCAAGAGCCTTCTCCAACACCACAGTTCAAAAGTATCAATTCTTTGGGGCTCAGCAGATGGTTACTGCAGCCATGAAATTAAAAGATGCTTGCTCCTTGGAAGAAAAGCTATGACCAACCTAGGCAGCATACTAAAAGCAGAGACATTTCCTTGCCAACAAAAGTCCGTCTACTTAAAGCTATGGTTTTTCCAGTAGTCGTGTAGGGATGTGAGAGTTGGACTGTGAGGAAAGGCTTTCCCGGCCTGCCTCAACCCCAGCACTACCAACCCCAAAGCCACTCCAGAGACTGAGGCCAAAACCAAGGGGCAAACCGGTGGGGCTGGCGCAGTCAGCCACTCAGCGCCCAGAGCGAGCCAGGTGATGAGGGAGGTCCGACAGCCCTGTTTGGAAACTCCTTAATCCCCAAGGCCACTGGAGACCTATCCGGGTGAACCTACAGCCAGCCAGGTGGGCCGGCATTCTACCCGACTCCCGCCCTTACCTGCAGCCACTTGCCTGCCTGTACCTCGGACGGTCAGACGAGGAGCTCTTCGCGCGCCCGGGAGCATGGGTGTGTGGGAGAGAGCGCCGCTCTTACCAAGGGCTAGAGGGGCTCCGGGAAGAGAGCATGCGCAGTGCGGCCCAGCCCGCTGCCGGCCCGCAAGCAGCTGTGGGTTGTAATCTCCAAGTGGCCCCTTTTTAAGCTTAGTATTATAGCAACAGTTAGGATAGAGCCATGGCTTTTTGTAAAGGAGATTATTATGAGATCTGAGGGTCAATGAATAAACTATGGCAAGAAGATGACAACAAAATGAGCAAGAGAAAAGGCCCAGTGTGGAACTCTGAAAAAGGCTAAACCCCGGAGGCCCTCTCTATTATCATATTGTTTTTGTTTGGGATGTTTATACTAAGATGAGAGAAAGCAAATTGACAATGGCTAACAATGGTTGTATTGCATTTCTTTAAATGATGTTTACTATATTAATTCCAAGGGCAGCCCTGAACCAGCTCATAGTTTCCCTGTGAGCTGTTCCCCAAAAACACAGCTTTTGGTTTCCATAGCATGCCAACTCCAAACCTGATATCCAAACAAGGTCAGAGTCACCAGATTGTGAGCTAGTGTTGCGAACCTGCGTGTTAAGTCGCTTCAATTGTGTCCGACTCTTTGCGACCCTATGGACTCTGGCTCACCAGGCTCCTCTTTGCATGGGATTCTCCAGGCAAGAGTGGAGTGGGTTGCCATCCCCTTCTCCAGGGGATCGTCCCAGCCCAGAGACAGAACCTGTGTCTCTTGCAGCTCCTGCTTTGAAGACGAATTCTTTACTGCTGAGTCACCGCAGAAGCGGGTGAGCTAGTGTTAGGACAAAACAAATCCTGCAAGTCTTGTTTTAACTATAAAATACAGATAAATTCACAGTAAATTTAATTTAATAATAAACTCAGAACAATAAAGACAAACTTTAAAGACCATTTGACTGTTTTTTCTTCTCTAGAATCTTAAAACTGTAAGTATACTATCCAATCATTTCTGCTGTCTTCAATGTGTCTACTATATTGTAACTATACCTTGTAATGAACTGAAAGAAATTTCTCGTGTTCTCCCTAGTGAATTTTGACTGAAGATAATGGATCTGGAGACAGTGGTCCCAAGAGCCACCTCAAAGGACCATGGAGAAGAATAGCATCATATCCACAGAACATAATCATAAATCCAGGTAGGTAATACAGAGACTACAATTTGAAACCTGCAGAGATAGAGAAATAAAACGAGACAGTACTTTTATGGGAAAAAAATGTAGGGAGACTTGAGAATAGTTCTATTGATGTAGCAGTTGGTGGGTGTGGCAACTTACTTTTAAAGATCCTCTAAGTTAATGCATGTGGGTGAGCCAGCATGGCTCTAAAAGAGGGAAACAGGATAGGCTCAAATTTTGACCTGAAAAATATGTGATATCCTGAGGAAATGTATTAAAAGAAGTCTAAGAAGAGAAGAGCAAAAGTGTGTAACAAACAACTTTCCCAGATAAAATGTCTGATATAATTACCACTTGGATGGGATGAGGGGAAACTTGTTTTGAAAATTGGAATTTCATCGTGGCATGGACCAACACTTGTGAGAGTGCTCTGGAGGGTCATCATCTTTCAGGACCCACAGAGATAATGACAGTAATGGCTTCCACCAAGATGATGGTTTTCTCCATTCATGATACTAACCAATATGGAGATTCCATAATCCTCAAATGATAGCCATAAGAAGCCACAAAGAGGTTAAAGACAGTGGTAGGATAACCAGAAAACTCTGCCCAAGGATGGTTGGTGAGTCAAGAAGCAGGAAAATGATTAGGGAGCCTTTCACTTCAAAGTTGTTAGTTCGGATACAGCCAGCATTTTTAAGCTTAACTAAATCACTTAAATTTAGAAGAGATAATATAGGACAGAAATAAATCTAAATGATACCCTTGGTATCTTTACTTTAAAAAAGTTATTTAATGAAAATATCTAGTGAGTTCAATACACTGATCTTCACTGAAGAAAAAAGTGATAAAAAGCTTTCAAACAAAATGCAAATAAAATTAAAGGTGTATATTTTACATAAAGACTCTGAAAATTGTTGAGGAAATATTCAGTTGGACTCTGCAAGTTGCTGATATCAGAAAGATTACAACATGAGTTAATGGAAAGCACTGTAAGTTGATAATCAAACCCTTGGGCTCTGACCTGTGTTTGATGTTGATGTAAGCATTTGTGATCTCAATTTTTAAAACATTTGGCAAATGGAAAAATGAGAGAATCTTCTGTATAAGGTTGTGGTATTAAATGAAATAATACATGCAGAGCACTTCACACAGAGTATTCAATAAGTTTGTTATTTATTTATTTGGCTGTATTGTGTCTTAGTTGCAGCACACAAGCTCTTCCATCTTCATCATGGCATGCCGGATCTTTAGTTGCAGAATTCTGAATCTTCAGTTCTGTCGTGCGAACTCTTAGTTGCAGCATGTGGGACCTAATTCCCTGAACAGGAATAGAACGCAGGCTCCTCCATTGGAAGCACTGAGTTTAGCCACTGGACTACCAGGGAAGTCTCAACATTTTATTATTATTGTTGTTGTTGTTGTTGTCTTGAAGAAGTCCACAGTCTAATGAGAGATAATTATCATGTGTAATTCAGATTACAGCTTTCGAAATCCTACTTATGTAATGCCTACAACTTGAAAGATACTAATGAAGGCACTGGGGAATTCAGCTGAGAATCAAAAAAAGATAAAATCCTGTCCTCATGGTATAAGTTGGTTTGGACCCTTCAGGAGCAGATGCTGAGGCCTGTCTGAGGATGAAAGAGGTTAATGTGTGTGTATGTGAGGGTGTAAGAAGTGTGGTGTAATGCCTGTGAAATCAAAGGACAGAGGAAGCAGAACTGTCAAGAAAGCTTTGAGACTGTGTGTATGACACTGGTGAAAGGAAAGAGGTGAGGAAGCAGAACTGGGCAGAGAGAGCACTAGACTGTGACGCATGTGTGACAGGTCTCGGTCAATACAGTGGGAGTTGCAGCGCAAAGGGAGACGATCAGCTAACTGCACTCCTCAGAGCTGAATATGTTCTGTCTAGAAGGGGAATCTGAGCGGTGCATCTCCGTGGATACCACATTTCACTCTGGGCCACATGGATTCACCTCTCCCTACATGTGGTAGGTGGTGGCTCCTCCAGAGTGCCAGTTTTTCTTTTCTTTCTTAAATAATTAGTTATTTGGTTGTGATGAGTCTCAGTTACAGCGTGTGAACTCTTAATTGCTTGTATCCCGAACTATATTGTATGGGATCTAGTTCCCTGACCAGCAATTGAACCCTTGATGTGAGCATTGGACCCCTGCATTGGATGCATAGAGTCTTAGCCACTGGATCACCAGGGAAGTCCCTAGTTGATCTCTTTTTGAGCATAAATTTGGAACAGAGAGATAAGTAGAACCAATGATAATTCTGTCACTGCAGTTCTTATGGTTGCAACTGTTACTCTTTTCCTTACTTTTCTACTCTCCATTATCAATTCCTCCCATCCTCAGCTATCATCTCTGCTAGCCTTGGAGGTTTATCTAGTGACATAACTCAAACTCTCTTTCCAGGAGTCTGAGTCTGGTAATCTCATTTTTCTCACTCAAAATTAGATAAGGGGTTGCCAAGAGGTACCAAAGGCTGTCACCTTGATTCCATATATTTTCCTCCTGCTCCTCAAAGGAGAGTGACTCCTCTTCCTATCTGTTGATCCCTGAGCACTCAGAAGGTCCATATGGCACCAAAGCTTGCAGTTCAGTAAGACCTTTGCTGTCTTTGAAGTGCAACAACTCAAAGTATTGCATGCTAATTTTGGTTTCCAAATTTTTCTGCTCTCCCACGGATGGAGATAAGAAGTTCTTGCCTTCACATTACATTTTATGTCATGTGTAACCTGCTTGAATTTTTTATTATTCTTTTTTTCACTGCAACATCTTTGCAACTTAATAATCAGTCAATTTCTTTGTCCTTCAGTGTGTTTCATCCTTCATAGTTATGAAAAGTATGCATCATTATCCTACCCAGGGTAATTCCTTCCACTAGAATATCCTTCCTACTCTCCACCAGTGAGTTTTCGCACCACTTTTTACAGGAACTATGTCTCACATACTACTCGGGATGGCAAGCGATCCACTCCTCAGATTCCAATCCCACTTACCAGGTGTTCAGAACACTCTTAGCGACTGCCTTTCTAGATCCTCTAGAAAGGTGATCCTGAAATTGAGTTCAAAGTGCAAGAGGGTGGTGGTTGTTGTTGTTGGGTTTTGGAGAAGGAGGGTAGTAACTCCTATGAAATATAAAGGGGGAAAATCAAAATGGTTCTGAGAAAAACTTTAGGCCATAATACTGATCTGTGTGTGTGTGCTAAGTCACTTACAGTTGTGTCTGACTCTGTGTGACCCCCATGGACTGTAGCCTGCCAGGCTTCTCTGTCCATGGGATTCTCCAGGCAAGAGTACTGGAGTGGGTTGCCATGCCCTTCTCCAGGGGATTTTCCCAACCCCGGGATCAAACCTGTGTCTCTACATCTCTTGCATTGGCAGGTGGGTTCTTTACCATGAGCGCTACCCAGGAAGCCCACTGATCTGACATCTATGAAAAGAGAAGAGGAATGAGGGCTGCACAAGAAGAACTTCAAACTATGACGTAGAGCTGACAAAAGCTCAGCAAACACAATAGGGAGTTCTGAAACAAATAATTGTCTATTGAAGAAGTCCCTCATTGGGCAGAAATGGCCAAGCCCTAGTATTCCTTAAATGCTGAGGCAGGGCAGAAAGAGTATGGCCTCAGCTCGAATGCTACAGTGGATCCCTAAGGCATTGCTTTTGGATGATGTTGGCTAATTGCAATCCCTACAGTTGAAAGAGAAATCTAAGCAGTTCATTTCTATGGTTGCCACTTGGAGTTCATATTCTAATGAGGGAAACGGAAAATAAAACAAGTGACAAAGAAGATATATACTGTGTCAGATATTTTGTGTACAATGGACACAGGTAAAACAAGGTGAGAAGGTTAGAGAGTACAACTTGGGGCAAGGGGGCGGGTACTCGTTTATATAGGGGGGTCAGGGAGCGCTTCTTGATGAGCTGGCATTACCCAGTGACCTGAAGGAAGAGATGGGGTGAGCTATGCAGATGTCTGAGAGAAGAGGATTGCAGTCAGAGGCAACAGAAATGCATAGGCACTGAGGCAGATTGTGTGTCTGGATGTTTGAGGAGCAGCAAAGAGACTGGTATAGCTAACAGTGTGAGGGAAGGGGGAAATAACAAAAGATGAGTTCTTATAGGCGTTGGGCTGAGACAATAGTATATCCTGTAAAATAATGCCTTTTAAGACACAGTGATGACTTTTACCCTGAGAGAGATAGAACATTACTCAGTGTCTCCACTTGACTGGCTAATAAATACATTAAATTTAAGATGTTCAAAGCTCATCCCCTGATCTTCACCCTCCCCCAGATCTGCTTTTCCCGGAGTCTTTTTCATTTCAGTTACCACAGCACTTTTAGTTGTTCCGGTTAAAATCTTGGGTTCACCCTTGACTCTCTTCTTTCCTTCATATTCCACATACAGTCCTTCAGCAAATCCTGTTGAATTTTATTCAGAATATATCCTGAATATAGCGACTGCACATTGGAGTGACCACTACTAACCTGGGCTATTACGAGAATCTCTGATCAGGTCTCCCAGTTTCCTTCTTGTTCCCTGTAGAATTTATCCTCAACAAATTATCCAAAGGGCTATTCTTTTAAACAGTAAGGAAATCTTGAAAGGCTCTATCAGATACCCACTTTACTCAAAGTAGAAGCAAAGGTCCTTAAATAATTAAAAAGGTCCTACATGATCCAGCCCTTCCTCATACTACCACGCTGACCTCATCTACTTTTCTTCCTTCCCTAGATTCTGTCTAGTGGCCTCTGGGATGTTCCTCCAATACCCTAGGCACCCTTCTACCTTATTGTCTGAAATGTCAGTTCTCTCACTTAAGTACCTGCCTAGTACCTTCAAGTATTTATACACTTACCACCCTCAACACAGTAAAGAAAATTTTTTGCATTTCCTATCTTGTTCACTGATGTATTCCAGATCCTTAGATCAGTACCACAAGGATCAGGCACATCTCAGGCTTTCAATAAAATTTTTTTGGAAAACATTGTATATAAATTTAGTATACAGTAAGGTTTAGCATACAATAAATTGACAGATTATAATTTGTATGTACTGATTCAATTAGTACATCTGTATATATTAATATATTTAATTTCATTTTCTTAGTAAGTAGGAGTGTCTTAGAATATATCACATTGAACCAACTTAAATTGCCCACATTTTTAGATAGGTTAAAAATTGTTTGACTTCTGTCAGTTACATATGTTTCAACTTAATACTAATATTTCCTCATATCATAAATGAATACTACAGTGGAAAAAACTGAAAATATATTAAATTGCAAAGCTACCCATATAGTGTTAATCTCCAAATATACAGAACTTATGGACTTAAGGATGAGTGTCAAACTCCTAACATTTCTTACAAAGGAAAGTCACTATTAAAAATAATGTGTAAAAATACAGTATAGGAAATGGGGGAAAAAGGAAATTATTTGGGGGTAGTATTTTATAGCATCCTGAGGGATATTTTTGCCTTCACACCTCTCTAATTTTCCACATGTTTTTCAAAAAGAAGTGAAGAAGTTGGAGAGCGTTCAAACAACAACCAATGTAAGAACTAGTATAATCAAAAATCTGGAAAATAGATTTATTCCAATGACTAACTGAAATGGAATTGCTTCCTACGAAGTGGAACAACCTGAGGGAAAAAATAATAACTGATTTTAAGCAGTCTTTATATATATTTTTAAAATAGAGATATCTATCATTTAATAAAGCATGCTACTATAATAAAGAGATCTGAGATACACTGAAAGTGTATTTTTTTCTCACCTATCAATCTATATTTCAGAGGTTCAGCTCTACTTCACTGAATCATTTGAAGTCCCAGTTTTCTGTTGCTTTGCCATCTTCTAGGTCAGGAGTCAGCAAACTACAGCCTGAGAATCAAATTCTACTTTTGTAAATAAAATTCTACTAGACCTCAGCTACCCCATTCATTTACATGTTATCTATGGTGGTTTTCACCCTATAATGGTAGAGTTAAGTAGTATGACAGAGATCACCAAAGCCTAAAATATATACTATCTGGCCTTCTAGAGAAAAAGTTTCCCAACCTCTGTCATAGGGTGATGTTCTTGTCTGTATGGCCAACACTAGTTCATGATCAAAGCACCCTATTCTAGGCTGTGGGAAGAAGGCAAAGGGCCAAGTAGTAAGCAAAGGTTTCGAGAGACCAACGTGAACTTGGACATATCACTTCTCATGTATCCTGTTGGCATAAATTTAGTGGAGCTCAGCTGAAATATGTGTATATGGGTCTTTTACTAAAAGGAAAATGGTTACATATATACTGGAGAACAGTGAGTAGTTTCTGCCACAGCAATCTATGGCAAAAAAAAAAGGGGGTTTGTAGGTAGAAATAAGGATGGAAAGAATAAGCCTCTTGAAACAGCTGCACTCTTCACTGAATGAATGAATTTTTACAATGAGAAGCAATTCACAAAGTAGAAGCCAACTCTGTCTGGGACCTTTGCCTCCTCCTTACTTATTGCTGGTTAAATGTAATTCTCCCAGAGCCTGGTAATACTAATATTGTAAAGAGCAGACCATCAGCAGAGCATGTGTTTTCAGGGACTAGAGAGAAGCCCTTAGTCACGGTGGTGGTGACTTTAATGTGGTATGGATGCTTCCCTGTCAGCCTATTCGGATTACTCTATAGCACCTCAGTATACTTTCCAAGACAGTAGCTACAGATTCCGTTGCTTTGGGAGTACTTTTACTCAGCACACATATGCACACATAAGCAAGGTATGTGCTCAAAAGTCTTAGATTCACTTATATTTCTGAATGTCTTATCGTACCAAGTGTCCATATTAGGAGCCTCAGGGAATTTGGAAATAGACTTATTAAATAGAATGAGGATCAGCAAATCGAGGTTCAAGGGATAAATCCAACCCACTGTCAAATATTGTACATGAAGTTTTCATGTTAGATCCATGAATCAAGGCAAACTGAAAGTGGTCAAACAGGAGAGGGCAAGAGTGAACATCGACATTCTCGGAATCAGCTAACTAAATTGGACTGGAATGGGTGAATTTAATTCAGATGACCATTTTATCTACTATTGCAGGCAGGAATCCCTTAGAAGAAATGGAGTAGACATCACAGTCAACAGAAGAGTCCAAAAAGCAGTACTTGGATCCAATCTCAAAAATGACAGAATGATCTCTGTTCAATTCCAAGGCAAACCATTCAATATCACGGTAATCCAAGTCTACACCCCGACCAGTAATGCTGAAGAAGCTCAACTTGAATGGTTCTATGAAGACCTATAAGACATTTCAGAACTAACACCCAAAAAAGATGTCCTTTCATTATAGGGTACTGGAATGCAAAAGTAGGAAACACCTGAAGTAACAGGCAAATTTGGCCTTGGAGTACAGAATGAAGCAGGGCAAAGGCTAATACAGTTTTGGCAAGAGAACACACTGGTCATAGAAAACACCATCATCCAACAACACAAGAGAAGACTCTACACATGGACATCACCAGATGGCCAACACCGAAATCAGATTGATTATATTCTTTGCAGCCAAAGATGGAGAAGCTCTATACGGTCAGCAAAAACAAGACTGGGAGCTGACTATGGCTCAGATCATGAACTCCTTATTGCCAAATTCAAACTTAAAATTGAAGAAAGTGGGGAAAACCACTAGACCATTCAGGTATGACCTAAATCAAATCCCTTACGATTATACAGTTGAAGTAAGAAATAGATTTAAGGGACTAGATCTGATAGACAGAGTGCCTGATGAACTATGGACAGTGGTTCGTGACATTATACAGGAGACAGGGATCAAGACCATCCCCAGGAAGAAGAAATGCAAAAAAAGCAAAATGGCTGTCCGAGGAGGCGTTACATATAGCTATGAAACGAAGAGAAGTGAAAAGCTAAGGAGAAAAGGAAAGATATTCCCATTTGAATGCAGAGTTCCAAAGAATAGCAAGGAGAGATAAGAAAGCCTTTCTCAGCAATCAATGCAAAGAAATAGAGGAAAACAATAGAATGGGAAAGACTGGAGATCTCTTCAAGAAAATCAGAGATACCAAGGGAACATTTCACGCAAAGATGGGTTCAATAAAGGACAGAAATGGTATGGACCTAACAGAAGCAGAAGATATTAAGAAGAGGTGGAAAGGATACACAGAAGAATTGTACAGAAAATATCTTCATGACCATTAATCACAATGCTGTGATCACTCACCTAGAGCCAGACATCCTGGAATGTGAAGTCAAGTGGGCCTTAGGAAGCATCGCTATGAACAAAGCTAGTGAAGGTGATGGAATTCCAGCCAAGCTATTTCAAATCCTGAAAGATGATGCTGTGAAAGTGCTGCACTCAATATGCCAGCAAATTTGGAAAACTCAGCAGTGGCCCCAGGACTGGAAAAGGTCAGTTTTCATTCCAATCCCAAAGAAAGGCAATGCCAAAGAATGCTCAAACTACTGCACAATTGAACTCATCTCACATGCTAGTAAAGTAATGCTCAAAATTCTCCAAGTCAGGCTTCAGCAATACGTGAACCATGAACTTCCAGATGTTCAAGCTGGTTTTAGAAAAGGCAGAGGAACCAGAGATCAAATTGCCAACATCTGCTGGATCATTGAAAAAGCAAGAGAGTTCCAGAAAAACATCTATTTCTGCTTTATTGACTATGCCAAAGCCTTTGACTATGTGGATCACAATAAACTGTGGAAAATTCTGAAAGAGATGGGTCACCTGACCTGCCTCTTGAGAAACCTATATGCAAGTCAGGAAGCAACAGTTAGAACTGGACATGGAACAACAGACTGGTTCCAAATAGGAAAATGGGTATGTCAAGGCTGTATATTGTCACCCTGCTTATTTAACTTGTATGCAGAGTACATCATGAGAAATGCTGGGATGGAAGAAGCACAAGCTGGAATCAAAAATGCTGGGAGAAATAACAATAACCTCAGATATGCAGATGACACCACCGTTATGGCAGAAAGTGAAGAAGAACTAAAGAGCCTCTTGATGAAAGTGAAAGAGGAGAGTGAAAAAGCTGGCTTAAAGCTCAACATTCAGAAAACTAAGATCATGGCATCCGGTCCCATCACTTCATGGCAAATAGATGAGGAAACAGTGGAAACAGTGGCTGACTTTATTTTTCTGGGCTCGAAAATCACTGCAGATTGTGATTACAGCCATGAAATTAAAAGACACTTACTCCTTGGAAGGAAAGTTATGACCAACCTAGACAGCATATTAAAAAGCAGAGACATTACTTCATCAACAAAGGTCCAGCTAGTCAAGGCTATGGTTTTTCCAGTGGTCATGTCTGGTTGTGAGAGTTGGACAATAAAGAAAGCTGAGCACTGAAGAATTGATGCTTTTGAACTGTGGTGTTGGAGAAGACTCTTGAGAGTCCCTTGGACTGCAAGGAGATCCAACCAGTCCATCCTAAAGGAGATCAGTCTTGGGTGTTCATTGGAAGGACTGATGCTCAAGCTGAAACTCCAATACTTTGGCCACCTGATACAGAGTTGACTCATTTGAAAAGACCCTGATGCTGGGAAAGATTGAGGGCAGGAGGAGAAGGGGATGACAGAGGATGAGATGGTTGGATGGCATCACCAACTCAATGAACATATGTTTTGGTAGGCTTCGGGAGCTGGTGATGGACAGGGAGTCCTGGCATGCTGCAGCTCATGGGGTTGCAAAGAGTTGGACACGACTGAGCAACTGAACTGAACTGAACTGAAAGTTTTAGAGAACATGGTTATTTATATTCATTTGTATATTGTCTATGACTACATTTTTGCTCTTAAGGCAAAGTTGACTAGTTCAACAGATACTGTGTGACCTATGAAAAGCCTAAATTGTTATCTTTCCATATGTGAGAAAGTTTGCCAATTCCTAAACTACAGCATTCTGAGGAACCCTTACTTTCATATGGACTCAGGATTTTAATTAGAATAGCAGATGTTCATTTGAGAATAAGCAAGACTTTCTTATCTCTAAATATGCCCAAACCATAGAACTGATTTTCTTTTAGATTTCTTGAATTTTTGCCTTGAACTTTCCTCAGAAGACAGAAAAGGTACTCACTTTATTTGGAAATATTTTCACATAAAGAATAAGTTTGATGTGGAAAGGGTAGACTTTTCCATAATGTTGCTGTATTAATTAGATTTGCTGTTGGAAACCAAATACATCTTGGCCCCCACTTCTGTTACTCACAACATACAAAAATCACTTCTAGGTTGATCAGAGTTCTAAATGTGAGATGGCGGGGATTGGGGGGGGGAACACTTTTAGATGAAAACAAAAAAGAATGTTTTCTTCACTTGGAATATGTTAAGATTTCTTAAACATGACATAAAGAGTACTATGAGGGAAAAAATGATAATTTATTGGACTATATTAAAGCTAGAAACTTCTGACCAAAATCTAAACACTGGTAACACCAAGTGCTGGTGAGAATATGGAGAATGGGAACTGTCATTCATTGTTGATGGGAATGCAAAGTGGTGCAGTCACTCTGAAGACAATTTAGTAGTTACTTATAAAGCTAAATATGCTTTTAGCGTACAGTGCAACAGTCATGCTCCTTGATATTTATCCAAAGAAGCAGATAGAAGTTTTAGCTCTACAAAAACCTGCATATGAATATTTATGACAGCTATATTCACAATTGCCAACACTTGGAAGCAGCCAAAATGTCCTTCAGTAGGTGAATGGATAAATATCTAAACAAGGAAATATTATTCAGTGCTGAAAAGATATGAGCTATAAAGCCATGAAAACAAATGGAGGAAACTTAAACACATATTACTAAGTGAAAGAAGCTGATCTGTAAAAGTTACACATTTTATGATTCCATCTATACAACATTTTGAAAGGACAAAACTGTGGAGTCAATGAAGACATCAGTGATTACTGCAGGTTAAATATGCAGAACATAAAGAAGCTCTGCTGCTGCTGCTAAGTCACATCAGTCGTGTCTGACTCTGTGTGACCCCATAGACGGCAGCCCACTAGGCTCCGCCGGCCCTGGGATTCTCCAGGCAAGAACACTGGAGTGGGCTGCCATTTCCTTCTCCAATGCATGAAAGTGAAAAGTGAAAGTGAAGTCGCTCAGTCGTGTCCGACTCTTCGAGACCCCAGGGACTGCAGCCTACCAGGCTCCTCTGTCCATGGGATTTTCCAGGCAAGAGTACTGGAGTGGGGTGCCATTGCCAGCTCTAGGACTGAAGCTCTAGGACAGTGAAAATACTCTGTATTAAAATGATGGATATAGGTCATTATACATTTATCCAAACCCATAAAATGTACACCAAGAATGAATCCTAAAATAGGACTGTGGACTTTGGTAATAATGATGTGTCAGTATAGGTTCATCAGTTGTAACAAAAGTACCACCCTGGTGGGAGATGTTGATAATGAGGAAGGCTATTCGCGTGTAGGAGCAGGATGTATATGGGAAATCTTTGTACCTTTTCTTCAATTTTGCTATAATCCTTTGCTCTAAAAAAATTTGTCTTAACAAAAATAAAGTAAAACTTATTTTCATCAAAAGACAATCATTAAGCAAGTGGAAAAGAAAGCCACAGAGTAGGGAGAAGATACTTGTAATACATATATATGACATAGGACTCATAGCTGAATAGATATACAATAAATTATAGAAATTATGTATGTATGTATAATTTATGTATATAATTATACATAAATTATAAAAATTAGCAAAACCTGTTAAAGTGGGCACTTTACTAAGGAGCAGTACCCAACTAACCAATACAAAATGGCTTTCAATTTCATTTGTCATCAAGGAAATGCAAATCAAATCCACAATATGACATGCAGGCACATCTTCAGTAGCTTGAAAATGCCAACTGTTGACAAGGATATGAAGGAATTGAAATTCTAATACATCACTGATGACAGTATAAATTGTTACAACAATTTTGGGAAACAACTTTTCATTAACTACTAAAGTGGAACACGCACACAACCTATTCTACTTTGGTGTCTGAAGAAGTGAAAGTTGCTCAGTCATGTCTGAATCTTTTTGACCCCATGGAATTCTCCAGGCCAGAATACTGAAGTGGGTAGTCTTTCCCTTCTCCAGGAGATCTTCGCAACCCAAGGATTGAATCCAGGTCTCCCACATTGCAGGCAGATTCTTTACCAGCTGAGCCACAAGGGAAGCCCAAAAAGTGGTCTTCCCACTGGAGTGGGGAGCCTATCCCTTCTCCAGTGAATCTTCCCAACCCAGGAATCAAACTAGGGTATCCTGCATTGCAGGTGGATTCTTTACCAACTGAGCTATCAGTGATACTAAGCAGGAAAGCATAAATATTCTCATCAAAGTTATATACAAAAATATCCATAGCACGGCTATTTGTAACAGGTAAAAACTAGAAATTACCAAAATGTTTATAGACAGTAGAAGATATGTGCACACAACAGATTACTATTCAGCAACAAGAATAATGTACATGAATCTCATTTTAAAATGTTGAGTGAAAGACACAAAAGAGTACACATAGTTTATTTTTATATACTGTTCAAAAATTGGCAACATTAATCTTAGAAGTCAAGAACAATACTTTGGAGAGTGTTCTGTGACTGGATATAGTTAGGACACTGTAGGAGTGGTTGAAATAGCGTCAAATCACATACTTCCTGTTTTTACATAATCTCTAATTTCAGTGATGCATTCCACTGATAGTTCTCAATTTGGGCAGTGGTTTCATGAGTATGCTTACTTATGAAAATTCATTAAGCTGCACATATACGGCTTATGAATTTTTAAGTATATGTATTAAACTTCAAAAAAAGTTTACCTAAGATAGAAAATTAAGTAGATGCTTATACATTCTTCTAACTCTAAAATCAGCAAAGGTCGTAAACCATGCATAATTTGCACGGAGTCAGAAGAGAATGCAGGCCCCTTCTCTAGATCAGCTAAGGGAGTGTTTGTTAGACTTTCCTCCCTGCAATCACGACAAACATCTGCCTTTGTTCTGTTTTATCATTACCCCTAAAATTGCTTAATGAATCTGTAATAATAAGAGAAGGGGCATGAAGAAGAGAAGAAAAGGAAGAGTTTTAATAAATTTGGGAGAGTTAAGTTTTTTGCTTTACTCCCTGAATACTTTTTTTTCTACTTTTCTCTCCTTAAAACCCTTAATCCCACACTCCAGCGCCCTCAGCGATTCTTGCTTCTTGGTCATTTGTTTTTCTTGCTTTGATTCTAA
The DNA here is from genome assembly GCF_019320065.1 of Cervus canadensis. Classification (NCBI taxonomy): domain Eukaryota; kingdom Metazoa; phylum Chordata; class Mammalia; order Artiodactyla; family Cervidae; genus Cervus; species Cervus canadensis. The sequence goes on along the minus strand of NC_057388.1, from coordinate 25,934,214 downwards.
ATACAATATAAGAGAACAGCTCTTCTTCAGCTTGTGATGGGGTTACATCCAGATAAATATCCAGATATTGAATATCAAATTATAGGTTAGGTTCACTATACCTAACCTACTGAACGTAACAACTTAGCCTAGCCTGCTTTAAACGTGCTCAGAGTTGAGCAAAATCATCCAACACAAAACTCACTTTATAATAAAGTGTTGAATATTTTGTGTAGTTTATTGAATTCTGTACTGAAAGTGAAAAACAGAATGGTTGTATGCGTACAGAGTGGTTTTAAATGAGTGGATTGTATACCCTCACCATAGCACGGATGATTGGGAACCATGGCTTGCCTCCATTGCCCAGCATTACAAAAGTCACGTCTTACTGCATCTCACTAGCCAGAGAAAAGATCAAAATTCAAAATCTGAAGTATAGTTCCTACTTAATGTGTATTGCTTTTGCACCATAGTAATCAAAAACTTATTTAAGTCAAACCATAGTAAATCAGGGACCATCTGTATACACAAAATGTTTAATGATGGCCAATAGGGGTAAAGTAGGTAATAAACTAAGCAGAACTGACTGTCACTTCATAATCATTTCCTGAAATGATCTTGAGCAGAATTTGTTGAGGGCTTATCAAACTCTTTCCAAAAGCCTCCATGTAGATCACTGAATAATTTATAAGCTATGTATAGGCCTAGAATCCAAAGAAATCAAGTTTGAATTAAACTTCCTTTAAACCTCAGTTGGGGTTTTTTTAAATGTTACTCTCTTAACTTTCAAATCTAGAGATGAAAATAATGGTCCCTTCCAACAAAATGATCTGTTTTAAACCACATAGTACTCTACAAATTCACTACATTTCCTGTTTGTTTGCTGTGGAACTGGATAGCCACAAAACCATTTTTTAAAATAAAGTGGATGTTTCAAAATAAGCACAGAAAATGATTTCACTTATTACTGTTCTATAATTAATTTCATTTACAAACAAAAAAGAGTCAATCATGATAACTTAGATTTTAACATTTTTCTCTATGTCACCATGATTAGAACCTTGTAAGATAAACAAATTATTGTGGGCAAACAGAAATGTTTACATTGGGATTTTATGATAAAATTGAGAATGTCGTTTTAAATTATTGTTACAGGTATACATAGTAAGACATTGTAATAAATTCAGTAGTATATTAATATTTCAACCAATACTGTGCATTGACTCCTTTCATTTTTCTACACATTTTTTTGTGATGTGACGGTTGAAATATTCATTCCCTTGGATAAAATCAAAGAATTTTAGTCTGTCTACAGCCATACCATCCTGAATGCTTCCAATCTTATCTGATTTTGGAAGAATTTTAGTCTAAGGAAAGTGTCTTTTAGAGTCTCAGGATAGTTTCTGACATTCATTTTAGTAAATTTAAAATTTAAATTTCTATCATGTTTCCTTTCATTAAATGTCCCAATGTATGTTTGATGTAGAACTAGATTCTCACTATGTGAGATATTCAGTCCACTCATGCATGCATTTAAAAAGGAAAGAATAAGTCATGCAAAACATTCAATAGCTAAAAATAAACTATAAAATTTATCCAAATGCTTAATAATGCATTAAGTTAAACAAGAGTTAGAAAGCATGTTACTGCTTGTCAAAACAAAAATTAATCCTCTGGTTTACTTATTCTTTAGCCACAGTTGAAATTCCAATTCTTTTTTATATTTTTCAGGCTTTGAGAGAAGTTTAGTAAAAGACAAATAGGCAATCACAGTCAGAGATATTCTCATTACATCTTTCAGGGACATTAATTTTTATTCTTTTCTACTTGAGTTATCACAATGCAAATTGGAGAGTGAAAAGTAAACACAAGCAAAGGAAAAGAAAACTAATTAAAGGACAAAAGAGCAAGGGAGAGAACCCAGACACATTTTTTTAAAATAAGAAAAATAATAGAAAGCCAAAAGAAGACTCCAAGATTATATTGCCTTAATAGTATCTGGGAGAACTCACAGACCGGAAGGCTAGGAAAAGAAAAGAAATTGTGCTTACCTGTTAGAAGCAGGCAGTTTCTGGGAGCTGTCCAATGTACTAACTTAAGCATCCCAGTCACTACTTACCTCCTCAAAAGGAATTGATGTCTTCGTATTTCTCCCTTGAACCAAGGCATCTCTGCACTCAGCTTTTTAAGCTTTCTTTTAATACATCTTCAAAATGATTTTCTTAGGTGTTGTTCTGCCCCACCCTATCTCTTAAAAATCTTTACATTGAATAATTAAATATAGCTATTGGTAAAAAAGAAAACTAAACCCTTCTATGTTAAAACAAAAACAAAACATATATAGATGATATATATTTGAAATCAGTAAAATTTAATTTTCGTTATACCAAATTTATAATCTTTTTTTTTCAAAAAAAAAAAAAAAAAAAAAAAAAACCTCTTAAAATGCAGTAGAGTTTCTACTCTTAAATCTTGTAGAGTGGTGGTAATGAAGAAATGTAACCAGATAGAAGTGTCAAGGTTATTGTTTGTTCAGGAATACCAATCAGCAACTTAAAAGTTTGAAAGACTTCTCCACGGAGGGTGAGCTTATCGACCGATTCGTTTATCAAAAGGTGAGTCGCAATTTTGAAAGGAGACTGAAGTTTTGTTTGGGGGGAGGGTTTGCTTTCCTCCCACACGGGGATTATACAGTAAAGCGCGCTGGGAGAAACCCTCTGAGCTTCCCTTTTTCATGTTATTGCCATCATCACTTTTTGCCCTCTAAGTAAGATCCTTTACGTGGGTGGGGGATAAAGGTTAGGAAAGGAAAGTCAAGTATCTCAATTGTTAGACTGATTATAGCGAAACAGATTTTAGAAGCCAGGGTTCGTAAAGCGGCAGGAGAGCTGTTTACCTTGCAGTGGAAAGAGAAAGAGGATTCCAAGAGCGACTCTGGGGAATGCCCCCTCGCCCCTCCTACGATGCTTACTTAAGCTAATGGAAGATCTTGCCTTTCAGTAGCCGCTGCACTGGGATACCAGACAAACAGCTCCCCTCGACCCCTGGCAGACAGGGCCCCTCTTCTGAACATCATTAAAAGCACATGCACTTGTTTCACACCCATTGGCAGCGGAGGGTAGCAAGATTCGTAACTCCCACCCTGGAGCCAAGGAGAAGCCAGAGCGGTGGAAAACATCCTTGCTTTGAAAACCCAAAGCTAAATTAAAGAACTACATGAGACAAGGAGCTTGAAGAATATTAGTTGGCTGCGGGAGTGTGGAGACACACAAAAAGCACAGCAGGTAAGAGCTGGAGGTTGTTGCCAAGAAGGAACTGTCCCAGGTGGCAGGGCGGAAAGGATCGCAGAATTGGAGGCCTGTTCCTTTGAGTCTTGCCGGCGTTCTCAAGGTTGTCGTCTTCCATCAGTTGCGAGAGGAGGGACCTTGCCAGAGCCTTCCCTATCGGTGCAGCTAATCCTGTTATCAGCTTGGTTATACATAATAATGTCCCTGACCCTTTGGTGATGGTGACCCATCACATCCAGGGCTGTTAGGAAGGCCGTCACCAGGCGTGCCCCTCCCTTCGAGAAACCTATGAGACGCAGGGCCAAGCAGACGCGATGGCAGCCTTGCCCGAGAGCTGCGTGGACGCCACCGTCCTGGACTTCGTCGCAGACCTATCCCTAGCCTCCCCGGGGCACCCTCTCCTCTGCGACCTGACACCTAGGGTCCCCTTTGGGAACCACCAGGACCTTGTGCTCCGAGACGGAAGACCCCGGAGTCTGGCGCGTTTTGAGGAAGAGGACCCAGAAGAAGAGGAGGGGGAAGGAGAAGAGGGGGAAAACGAGGAGGAAGAGGAGCCCGGGAGAGGCGCCTCCCTGCTGGGCCGCCCCAAGAGGAAAAGGGTGATCACCTACGCCCAGCGCCAAGCCGCCAACATCCGCGAGAGGAAGCGGATGTTCAACCTCAACGAGGCCTTCGATCAGCTGCGGAGGAAGGTGCCCACTTTTGCTTACGAAAAGAGGCTCTCCCGGATCGAGACTCTACGCTTGGCCATTGTCTACATCTCCTTCATGACCGAGCTCTTGGAGAGCTTGGAGAAGGACACCGACTGAGCCAGGGTGGGGTGGACGTGTCTGCCCGCTCCTCGCCTGGGCGCGCACGGGTTTGGGGAGTTTGAAGACCCCGCAGTGGGGGCGACTGAAAGGCCAGGAGGGGCCCTCCAAGACAGAACGTCTGGCCTTCTGGAGCTTGGTTCTGGAGTGTAAAATGTCCACAGCCCTCGAGAGGCGTGGAAGCCGTAGAGTTAATATATATGCGATCGCTGTCGGTGGAGTACGGGGCCGGAGCGGGCGGGGCGAGTGAGGACGAGTTAGCACCGACTTGGGGCAGTCCAGGCCCACGTCCCAAAGCGGCGTCTGTCGGGCGGGAGGGGAGCTAATCCTCCCCGCAGACGGGAGACTTCGGGAGCGTCTGTGCAGTCCTATCTTTTAACTCTGCTTTCTTTCTTTGTTTTTTAATATAACTATAAAGAGATATTCCTACTTCTTTATTTTTATTTTTTGCCTCTAGACTCGGCGCTGAGCCATCCCAGGCAGGCGCTCCGCTCCGGCCCGTGCTCCTGGGGCGCGGGGAGGGGAGAGGGGCGGAGAGGGTGGTCCTAGACGGGTGAGGAGGGAGGGTTACTGGGTCTTCTGAGAGTCCCGGGCGCTCCGGCTCTCTCGTGCGGTCCTCAGTCCTGTCGAGAGGCAGAAAGAAAGAGGAGAAAGCAGGAGACAGTATTCTCCTGTCCTCGCCTCCTCTCCCTCCCCTTCCCTTCCCCTCCCCTTAGGCTCTAACCAGCAGGCCTCTAGTGGCCCCTCCGGGATTAGGATGCTTGAACCGGGAGGGAACTGGGGACAGCTCCAGCTTATGCGCTGGGGGTGCAACTGGGATTACGAGGCGTCTCGGGGCCCCCGAGCCTTTACCACTTGCAGTTATTTCCCCTGGTCGCCTACGGGGGGAAAGGGCCGGGTCTTCCCAGGGGCAGCCCCACCAGAGCGCGCACTTTCAAATTTTTAGCTGTAGGTAGGGAAGATAGTTTTCATTCTAGTTGCATCTAGGGATAAGGGAGAGAAAACGTCAGAGGAGGAAATTCATTCTTCCACTTTGCCAAAAAGTGTGCGATGGAGATGAGTTTGAAGCAAGATCGTGCTGAGGGACTCCCTCCAGTTTGGACGGTCTCCCATTCCACAGTTCTTCCTTTTGTGCTAAGGGAGAACTTCTGCCAATAACTGAAATGGCGTTCTTAAGCTAGCAATAGGTAAGTGAGGAGAGGAATCAGAATGAGCAACCCCCATCTCCTGGAAAGTGAATAAATCCTATTGTTCCAACACTGTATTTTGCTCTCACTTTGCAAATCCTTGGGCGGATGTGCACAGACACACACAGGTCTCCCTATTAGCCTTTTAGAAATGTGTTTCATTTTTATTAAGAAGTAATATATACTCATCCTAAAAAGTTTAGAAAATTAAAATTTAAGAATAAATTTAAATCACTTCATGTTACCACATAGCGTTTTTATCTATTTCCTTTAGTCTTTTTTATACAGGTATAAATTCAATGTGTTAAACAAATTTGGGATACTTTTGGAATTTATCCACTCAGCATTATAGAATGAGCACTCTTTCCTTGACTTTGTGTATTACTCAAACGTAATTTTGATCACTGCATTTTATTATTATATCCATGTATCACAGCCTCACTCCAATCCTTTACAAGTGGATGGCTATTTTCTTTTTTAAAAAATAAATGATGATGCAAGAACACTCTTATAAATATGTTCTCTGCCTATGATAATTTCCTGACACTAAGTAACTAGAAGTGAAATTTCTGCACCAAGTGAACATTTAACTTTCTGGCTACTAATGGCCAGATTGCCTTCCAAGCAGATCTGCCAGTTCACACACCCTCCCACCAGCATTATAGGGATTTGCTTGTCTTGTGCCTTAATTTAAAAGTTTTCCTAGTTCTCCTATCTATGGGAACCTAATTAGTTCTGAAATGACCACTTTCCCAAAGATGACTTCTCTTTTTGAGTAACTTTTGATTGCTTCTACCTCTACCATAAGAACATTAGGATAAATACATAAAGGAAAAAATGTAACCAACTAAACCAAACAACAACAAAACCAGGGAGTATATTTTTTTTTCTCTATCACTTCTACTAAAATAAACTGAAATTTGGACAGTGACCCCTATATCAGTTTTATAAAATAAAATTACTCATTTTCTCTTTTTCTGGATAACTTTTTGGCTACTCAAACTAGCATACCTGTATTTTTAAAGATAAATTTTAAATTGCTCAATTCAGTATGTCAAAAGTAACTGTATCTCAACTCCTCATCAAACTGTACTCAGCTTCCCAACTTCTTATGTAGTGCTAGTGGCTCCATCAAGCCCTCATTTATCCGGTTATTTATTTATTCAATTTATAAAGTGTGTTGACATTTTACATATAGGGTGAATGTGTTCAAAATTGAAAGGGCTTACAGAGGCTCTGTTCCTTCTCCCACCTAAAGTTCTCCTGAAACTAAACATCATTTTTTAAAAAAATCTGCAAGTGATAAATTTGTCTAAAAACAGTCAACTTCAGAAATCATTAATATTTTGTTGAAAGAACAGATTTTGAAAATAAGAAATTAAAATAAAAACTGTGTAGACAAAGTTCCTTGAAATCCTCAGGTCCTGTAGCATAAATACAACCATCTTTCATCCTTAGTACTCTCCCTCATATTCTGAACGTTTCTGTTATATTCTTAGTAATCTCATGATATCCTACAGTGAATACTTCCTCTGAATTGTAAATAACACCCAAAGAAACTCTAAATACAAAAGGTTTTTCCCATTATTATTAGAATTATTCAACAATTATTAAAACTTTTAAGCTTATAAATGCTTTCTTTGTAAGTTTTTTCTATGTCTAGAAGCTATTCTAAAATGTAAAGTGTCTTAAGGCTTCTTCTTAATCCTTGTACTCATAGAATAATATGAAGCCAAATAAGGATCAGAAATACAGAGAAATAGATTGACCTATTCTTTGTATCAGATCATCCATGGAGATAAGACAAAATTGTCTGCATTTCAAACATTAACCCAGGTACCTCCATGTCTCACCACTCAGTTTTTCCAAGCAACGTGATAGTTTTGGTCTTCCCATGTTAGATCCATAAATCCAGTGTGCATTTAATGCAAATATTTTTCTTTTTTTAGTATTTAACACATCCTGTGTTAAAATTGTCTTATTCTTTATTATCTTATAAACCAACATTGATAGAAATATCAGTCGATATTTGTTTTTCAATACCTTCCAACAGTAAAAAAAATAATGCTAAGTGTATCAAATACTTCTGGAAAATTGTAATAATCAGTTTTTGAAATCTTAAAGTTATTTGGGCATTTGGAATATAAATACTATTTTAGATGTTGCTTGGAGGCGATTTATTTACACACTCTTTGCTGACTGAAAACTGCCTTTTGGTCTCAAACTAAGCTCCCCATCACTATCAGGTTACTATTAGTATTCAGACATGTAAACCAATAAAAGATCTAAATGAAATCATATTTGAAAGACATAATCAGGCTTTCCAGGGAAAGTAAGAATAATCAAAAGCCTTTGCCATCTACAGGCAGTCATTCAGGCCTATCATCTTTTGCAGTTGCCCAATGTGAAAACATTTTGACAAAATTAGCACCGGAAAATGAACCAGATATTATGCTAGTGTGTGTAATTCCCGCAAGAACATACAATTAAGACCCTAGGATTTGTTTATTATTGCATTTGTCAGTATTTCCATTATAAAAACACTATTGTGGAATGTTTATAACAACGACCAAAATTCTGAAATGAAACTTGATAAAGCACAGTTCAGTGTAACTTTTTTATAATTTTAAATCTTCAAAGAAAATTTCAAAGTTAATGAAGACATTTAAGTATACTTCATGTGTGAGTTTCTCAAATATACCTGCAACTTTAAAAGAGATTCTACTTAATACAAAATATAAATTATTTTTATTTTGCTTCTCTGGTGGCTCAGTAGTAAAGAAACCACTTGCAATGCAAGAGTCACAGGTTTGACCCACTCCAGTGTCCTTGCTTGGGAAATTTCATGGGCAGAAGAGCCTGGCAAGCCCTAATCTATGGGGTCAAAAGAGTCGAACATGACTTAGTGACAAAACCACCACCATTTTTATTTTTACATGTTTTTGTCAAAAATAGCTGGCAGATTTTGCTTTGAACATTCTTTGCACCTCTCCTCTCCTGTTAGCTTGCCAGCAACTGTGTCTTTACCCATGAAGTAGACATCCCTGTGCAGCTGGTGATACCTTGCTTTTCAGCCCTGACTATAGAATCCCAACCCAATCACGTAGCATTATTTTCTATTTTGTTTGTGATACATATTGGCATAGCTTAGCACAGATTTAACTTTTAATCATTAAATTCCAGCCAACAGAGGCAAGTTAAAAAATAGTTGGCAAATTAATACTGAATTTTAAGTACTAAATCTACTTCTTATTGGGTATTACTTGATTAACTTACAGTTTAAATGTGTTAGAAAAGTGTTAGTATATATCTGTGTCTTGGCCTAAGATCAGTCAGAGGCTCCTGAACTTTGCCAACATTTTGGGAGAAGTTAGGCCCAGTTTCTGGTCAGTACCCTCTCTTCCTGTGAATGCTGGACTAAAAAAGGTTACAAAACAAGAGTCAGCAGTTCTGACCATTTTGTTTTGACTTTGGGGTTTCTTTGAATCCAATGCTCAAAACCAAACCTGGCGAAGGAGAAAAAGGAAAGGAAAGAAGCAATGCAAACTGACAGGGATAAAATACCAGAAAGATGGAAAAACTTCTTCAAGTCTCCATAAACCAAAGCCTATAAATTTCCACAACTTTCTCTATGATACCAAATTTCAGTTCTGTGCCTAAAACACATTCCATAAAAAAATGTAAGTAAATGCAAAGAACATTATGCATGTATTTTTAAATATTCTTTGTGGCTAATATTTCATAGAATTCCACTCAGTTTTACAGAAGGCAAAGAACATTTGATATTCAGTGAAGTCAAGAGTTTACAAATAATGCTGAGAATTATCACAATAAAATGTTACAATTATCATAATAAAATGGTTACTTAGTGCATTATTGTATTCAAAGCACTCTTCACATATTTTCTCTCATTTGATCCTCTGGCTGGATTTAAACAAGATCTAGAGTCTCTGAATTAAATTGTCATCAGTTTACCATCTTAAAAATTCATTCACTCATTGAAATCAGCATGATACTGAGATTCCTATAAAGGATCAATGGTCACATATAAGCAACACATTTCTTTGAAAGATATTGCCCTCAAGATCAAAAGCACCTTAACACATTCTGTGGATGATAAATTATACAAAAGGCTGGTGCAGTCTGGCTCCCTCAAAGGCCAAATTTTACAGCCCTCTATTTGGGGCTCTGTGAAAGAGATTTCCACCTGCAGCCAGCAAATATAGATGACCTCAAAGCAGCTGTTATGGACAGCTTTTTATGATTTCCAGTCTTCAAAAGGGAGGAAAACATCTTTAAGAATATGGAAATAGAACAAACAGTTGGTGAACAATAGAAGACAATAATGTCATATAAATGTATCTGAATTAAGGAATATGATTACACAGTTACTTTACTGCAGATAATTCTGTCACTTCTTCAAAATTTCACAAGCTGTATTTACTACTGATCAGATCTTAAACTGGTCGACAATCTTTAGTCCTACAATTTAGTTAAGTGTTTGTTACATTTAATCCCATAGTTTAGTGATATGTTGGAGAAACTGGAAATGGTCTAAAGGAAAACAAGAGAATAATTGGATTCTTAGATCTGGATGAAGTAATAATGTCTATAATAACTAGTAATGTCTATCATTACTATGTTGCTTGCTTATATGACAGCACATGTTGATTACTATTAAAGTTTTCATAATAATTTTAGGATGTCGACACTATTATTACTCTCTTAGGAATGAAGGCTCTTTGGAATAAAGAAGTTAAGTAACTTGGCCAAACTTAATCAACTAACAATGAGTAATGCCAAGATTTACACTCAGTCAAGGATTTCAGAGGCTGAACTCTCAAGGTGTCAGATTATTTGTGAATACAATTATTATATTTAAGTAGAAATAATGTGACAAAAAGGCTTCCCAGGTCGCGCTAGGTGCCGCTTCCCAGGTGGTGGTAAAGAACCCGCCTGCCAATGCAGGAGACATCAGAGACATGGGTTCAATCCCATGGTTGGGAAGATCCCCTGGAGGAGGGCATGGCAACTCACTCCAGTATTCTTGCCTGGAGAATCCCAGGGACAGAGGAACCTGGTGGGTCCATAGGGTCACAAAGAGTGGGACACGACTGAAACAACTTAGCACGCATGCAATGTGGTAAAAATCAGAAACTATTCTTCATCATTACTGATGATCAGAAATGTAGACATGGGCATATCATGGACATGTTTATGCACAGGGATTTAATCTCTACAATGGAATGGGGAAGGTGGACTACTGGTAGTAATTCTGGAAGAGGTTCTGAACTAATCTTCTATGGATATTTTAAGGCTACAACTGTCCTCAGGTGGCTTTAGTGCAATCTTGCCAAAAATGGAGAAAATAAACTCTTTTGATGAACATAATGGTTTGGAATGTGACAGAGCTGGGTTTGAATCACAAGTACCTAGCATAATGCTGCAAAAGCTAGTACAACTTAACCTTGTTGAACCTCAGTTTCTTCATGTTTAAAGTAAAGATTAATAACAATCATCTCATAGGGCTCTTATGAGAGTTGATTGAAATATGTATGCAGAGTAAATGGTGCAGAGTGAGCACTCAGTAGGTGGTAACTACTATTGAAATGCACGTCATCATCGCTATAATTATACTATATTATATATTATTATATCCCTTCCAATTCTATGGCAATGAAAACTCAATGAATAAGGCATCAACTTCACCACCCATGGTTTAATGTGAAAGCATAAAATACATAAAGAGCAGGACACATCATGTAATGCTTTAAAATAAGCTGAAAAAAATGAAATAATTTTTTATCCTCCCAAATTTCTTATTCCTAGAATATTTGAATGTCAGCATTTAGCCCTAGTCTACACATCCTTCCAAGTGGAGCAGTATATCCCAAATATAGCCCCGAAACTCACAAAGTAATCTGCTACTGAATAGAACATATATTTTTTTAAAGGGTAGGTAGGTGAGTCTAGGACTTCCCAGGTGGCGCTAGTGGTAAAGAATCCACCGGCCAATGCAGGAGACAACATAATAGCTGTGAGTTCGATCCCTGCGTTGGGAAAACCCCCTGAAGGAGGGTAAGGCAGCCCACTCCAGTGTTCTTGCCTGGAGAATCCCGTGGACAGAGGAGCCTGGCCGACCACAGTCCATAGAGTCGCAAAGAGTCGGACACAACTGAGCAACTTAGCAAGCAAGTGACTTTAAATTTGAAAAAAAAAAAGATCTACATTTATTGACAAGAGTTCTATTTTATCAGCATCCCAGACATTATAGTAAACATTGCTTTTCAAATCAGTGTGAATTTATTCAAATTAGCTGATTCCTGGTGGACTAGTTCTATATCTTAACTGCAGTGGTGGTTACACCAGTACACACATGTGATAGAATGACATAGAACCGTAGCAGTTCATACCAGTGTCAGTTTCCTGGTTTTGACATTCTACTGTAGTTATTTACATAAGATCTAACTAATGGAGGAAACTGAGTGAAGGGTACACAGAACCTCTGTGCCATCTTTGTAATGGTCTGTGAGTCTATAAGTACGTATTTCAAATTTTAAAAAGTGAAAAAAAAATTTTTGACATTATTTTCATATATAAAGCACCTTATAAATGTAAATTATCATTAATTTAAAGATACATTCACATTCACTTCATTCATATCATGTTCTACAATTTTTCTTCAAGTGTTTCAAAAAGTGAAACCAAGTTTGTGCATGGTACTCTGTGGGTCCTGAAATAAAAATCAGTACTGTATTCCTAAAGGGCATCACTGAGAACTGAGTACATACTTGATTCTATTTCCTTGGCCCGTGTTGACATTCTTGGTCAAATAACATTCTCAAGTATGGATTTATAGTAATGAGGAGCTTCACATTTTAACTGTGCTACTTACTAAATTAGATAATTCCCTTATAATTTCTTACTTTGATCTGTAAAGTAGAAATAAGTAACACAGAGTTATTGAAAGTGTCATATAACAGATCCTGTTAAGTGCTTAGTAAAATGCCTTATGTACAACAGATATTCAGCCAATATTATAATTGTTGTTTATGCCCTTTCAACGTTGAATGTGTATGCAGAGCAAAATGACAATTTAGCCATTTAGAAGGACTCATGAGACCACAAGTAAAAGCAATATTAAACAGTTGTCCAACTCATTGGAAAAGACCCTGATGCTGGGAAAGATTGAGGGCAGGAGGAGAAGGGGATGACAGAGGAGATGGTTGGATGGCATCCCAGACTCAATGGACATGAGGTTGAGCAAACTCCAGGAGATAGTGAAGGACAGGGAAACCTGGTGTGCTGCAGTCTACGGGGTCGCAAAGAGTGGGACACGACTGAGTCACAGAACAACAGCCTCTCCACGTGAATCAGAGTCTTTTAGGTAGCATGGCCATTTTGCGCCCAATTTAAATTGCTGCCCTAATAAAGTGTTTTTGTTTAGTTTTGTTTTAAAAACATAACAATTTAGGGATAAGGCTGCTGGTCCATGATATTTGTAATCATAATCTTTAGCCTGCCAGGAAGGTCACTGTAAATCCTACATTCCTAAAATAATTTCTAAAATTTGTATAATAAGTTTTTATGTGAAAAAGCAATAGCTCAGTTGGTAAATCCTCTGGTAATTTATTTTTGAGCAAATTCATCTCAAAACCTGCTGTACTGGTGAAAGTAATTGAGAAGCAGGACTGTCTCAAGTATTAAGCATTTATACATGCCTGATGTTGGCTGATGTGAAATCTGAAATCCTGAGACTTGCTCAGGGTAGCCAACCAGATGAGACGGCATGGCCATGCTTTGTGTTAGGTTTTCTGAGGGACATAGGAGTCCTTGCGCACCCAGGATGTTAAGTGGCTACCACCTGCCACAGAAAGGAATTTGGAAGAAAAAAGACCGCTCTTGGGAGCAATGAAGGGGAACATCAGGTTCCAAAGTGCATCCTTGGACCTCTTGTGTTATTTCTGCCATTTAAAGTCTGAAAATGTGGTGCCTGGACTTATCCTCTTTATAGGTTCCTTTTCACTCTGACACTAGTAGATTTATTAAAAAAAAAAAAAACTGAAAAATTTTGTATTCTTTGGCTTAGATTTATTTCCAATTTAAACATCAGTTTTTGAAAAGATAAAGTTGGCCTTAACTTGCACATATTTTCTCAACATTTAAAAATAGTAACTCTAATATCTATTTTGTATGAAAAATGTTCCTCCTTGCATACAAAGTTAACACAATAATTATTAAATATCTTGTTTGTTTTAAAAGCTTTGATTCAACTTCAAAAGCCTTATTCAGGGGAGGGGAGCCCTCCTGAACTTAACTAAAATTTTTCCAACTTGGGAAACATACCCAGTTTCAAATAATCTCACCATGGGTTCATATTTTTGACCTAAAAAAAATGTGGTTACTATAGTTTACAAGCATTTGACAAGTAGTGGTTTTGTTAATTGTAGACCTTATTGAACATGCCACACCATTTCTTTCATCACTATTCATTTGACTAATCTCACTAAAGCCCATTAAAATTAAAGCAGATGAGCTCATTTAAAATATATATATTGGGTGCCACTTTGTTTCAAGATGACACAACCACAAATTAAAGTTTAATGTACTATATTTCATTAAATTCAATAGACTATACTACTTAAGTTAACATGAAACAGGCTGAAAAATGACCAGAACTTAAAGCATGACACAACAAAACACAACAAAAATCTTCCAAAATTACATCCACATGAAAATATGTAGCATACCTCATGGACCTTACCCTGGATACCTCACAGTTTCTACTTCTGTACCTATAACTCCTCCTTCCATTGTATGACTCACATACATAAAAACATGCATACGTGAAAATTATTTTTATCAGAATACCTTCATGTGTATTTTAGAATGGATGGTACATATGTAAAATTTTTGTACTCTTAGCTCAAATCTCTAAAAATTTTTCTTTTCCTCTGTACTTCAGTTGTTTCATTCTTCTTTTTTTTTTTTTTTTTACTAATTAGCATCTTTCTTAAATACTTCATGCATTATAACATTAATGACTGTTTAATGTTTCCATCACTTATCACTAAAACATGTATTTAAATGAGTATCAGTATCTTTGCATATATTGAAAACAAGCCCAGGAATTACTCCAGATTTTGACTGAGCATTGGCCCCCACATAAGTCTATCAGGCCTGAATATAATTACTAAGACCAGCTGCCAGCCAATTGTAAAAAACAAAGTATCTGGAATTGCCATTCAGGAAACCTACAGACCATTCATTGATTAGATGAGGGTCATTGACTCAATGAGAAAAACAGAATTTTCCCTGGGAGCAGAGCCACTTCATCTTGGAGTGATTCAAGTGTATCTGAAGCTCAGGTAATTTACCATATCAAGAAAGGAGTTAAGAACGATTCAAGAATGCTCTCTGAACCTTGGCACTGGTTAGGAAGATCTAAGCCGTATTTTACAATATTAGGCTATTTTGTGGATTCTTATGAATTGCTTACAGAAATTTCATTAGGAAGTAATCAGAAACGATATACAAATAGGCTTCCCTTGTGGCTCAGCTGGTAAAGAATCCACCTGCAATGCAGGAGACATGGGTTCGATCCCTAGGTTGGGAAGATCCCCTGGAGAAGGGAAAGGCTACCCACTCCAGTATGCTGGCCTGGAGAATTCCATGGATTGTATAGTCCACAGGGTTACAAAGAGTAGGACATGACTAAGCAACTTTCACTCACTATGTACAAAGACTAGACTACAAAACATGCATCTCAACATTGTTTTTAGTATCAGATTATAGAAACTAGCCTAGATGTCTAAAAATATGAGTACTTAAATTATTCCAGTGATTGAAAGGATGATATACAAAATAGTTTGTGCTCTGGAAAGATGATTAAAATGAATTTTAAAAAAGTATTTTATAAAGAAAGTAATACTTGAGGCATGATTTTTATATGGAAATGTGTATAAATATATGTGTGTGTATGCATGCTTTTGTATATATAAGTATAAATGTTCTTTTTATATATACCATAAAAGAACTGGTCATTTTTGTACTTGTTTGTATTTTTGCAGTTTCTATTATTATTTTTTAGACAGAAAAAAAAACAATAAAATTATTTTAAGACAAGTATGAATACATAAAACTAAAAAACTTCTTCATGGTAAAAGAAACTAAGAAAATGAAAAGGCAGCCTACAGAATGGGAGAAAATATTTGTGAACTATTTGACCAACAAAGGGTTAATATCCAAAATACATAAGGAACTCATACAAGTAAATAGTAAGAATACAAATAATCCAATTTTAAAATGGGCAAAAGACCTGAATAAACATTTTTTTTTCCCAAGAAGACAAATGGATAGCCAACAGGTACATGGAAGGATGTTTAACATCATTATCATCAGGTAATTGCAAATCAAAACCACAGTGAGTTATCATATCCCACCTGTTACAATGGCAAGTGTTGGCAAGGACGTGAGGAAGAGAACCCTATGCACTGTTGGCAGGAATGTACATCAGTGCAGCCACTATGGAAAACATGGTGAAGCTTCGTCCAAAAAAATCAAAATAAAATTACAGTATCATCCAGTAATCCCACTTCTGGCTATATATCTGAAGGAAATGAAATCATTATTTGGAAGAGATATCTGCACCCCCCATGTTCATTGCAACATCATTCACAGTAACCAAGATGGAAACAAACAAATTTCAATCCACAGAAGAATGGATGAAAGAGATGTGGAATATACCTAAAATGGAATATTATTCAGCCATAAAAAGAAGGAAGTCCTGCCTTTTGTAACAAAATGGATGGAGTTTGAGGGCATCATGCTAAGTAAAATAAATCAAAGAAAGACAAACATATGTTTTCACTCACATGTGGAACCTAAAAAAGCAAATTCATAGAGTGGAATGGTTGGTTGCCAGAGGCTGTGGAGTGAGGAAATGAAGAAATGTTGATCAAAGAATACAAACTTCCATTTATGAGATGGGTAAGTTCTGAGGATCAAATATACAGCATGATGACTATAGTTTACAATACTGTATTATGTGTTAGAAAGTTGCCGTGTGTGTGTGTGTGTGTGTGTGCATGCGCCCAGTTGTGTCTGACTCTTCGCGACCCCATGGACAGTAGCCCACCAGGTTCCTCTGTCCATGGAATTTTCCGGGCAAGAATACTATAGTGGGTTGCCATTTTCTACTCCGGGGGATCTCCCTAACCCAGGGCTCAAACCTGTACTCTTGGGTCTCCTGTCTTGGCAGGTGGATTCTTGATCACTTGCACCACCTGGTAATCCCATAGAAAGATTATGGGATCTTTCTAATCCCATAGAATGTTATCACTACAAAAAAATTTCGAGAAAAATATAATATTATTTTGAATTAAAAATAGCCACACAACAACACAATTTGTGAGTTCTACTTTTAGTTGAAGGACAGATGCTCTTACGTGACAACTCTTGCCTTTCTAAACTTAAAACATTTAAACCAGGTACCTGACATGCTTAGGAGTGACATTCTGTAACAGTTTTCTTTAGATACTAAAGAGCAAAGTATCAGCAGCACATTAGGGTCCCTCTCATGATTCCTTCCAGTTATTGCTCTTCTCCTGCAAGGAAACCAGATCCTGATCTCAAACAACTTCAATTTGCTTCCTCATTTTTGTATTCTTTTATATAAATAAAATCACTGGGTCTTGAGAAATGATTGGTTTTCATTTATAAATATTTTTTCAATAAAACAAGTCTTCCCAAAGGCTCCTCAAAAGAGAAGTTGAAATTAATTAAATACAACGTTAAAGTATGAGCTTTAATTTCATTGACAATGAAATGGAAAATTCAGTCAAAATGTTGAGGTGTTCCTTCTTAAACACGGTTGAGTTCTATTGTAATTACATGTGCACACATAGACACATCCAATTAAAATAGCTATAATAATCTGTTAATTCTAAGACATTATTGATTAGTCAGGAATACACTTCAAATATCTAATGAAATTGCTGACTTTTAAACAAATAGTATCATAGCTTTGGAGGCTTCCCTGATGGCTCAGCAGTAAAGAATCTGCCTGCAATGCAGAAGAGGCAGGAGATGCTTGTTCCATCCCTGGGCTGGAAAGATCCCCAGGAGGAGGACATAGCAACGCACTTCAGTATTCTTGCCTGGAGAATGCCATGGACAGAGGAGCCTGGCGGGCTACAGTCCACGGGGCTGCAAAGAGTCAGACACGGCTGAAGCAACCGTGCACACACACAGGTACATCATAGCTTTGCTCAGTTTAGCCCAAGGGAACACAATGTGTGTTTATTTGTGTGCATGAATGTGCTTGTGTTCATATGTGTAAAGTGTACATGGAGATTGTGTAACACTTAATACTTATTTTTAAAAGGGTACATTATAACCTGATAAATGTGATCCATAAAAGCTCTATGTTATCATATTTGCATGTTCATACACATATTCATTTTGACATACTTTTTATACTAATGGTTTGAAAGCTCTGTCATATAACTAAAGAAAAAAACTACACTTCTAACATAATTTCAAAATATTTAAAACCTGCCCTGCTTTTAATAACTTTTATTGTTTTTAACATGTGACATTTTATCCCCATTAGCAATAACAGATGTATAATGCATTAAAAAGGAAAATCCTGCACATGTGTTGAAATAGAGGACTTTAGTGAAAGGAAAGCATGTGCTTTGATTTATATTAGTCAAAATTTAGATACTGTACTTGGTGCTATTTCAGGAAATGAAAAGGTGAGGAAACAGTTATATACCAGTAAACCAGAGAAAAAGTCTCCATAGAAACCGAAACAATTTTGGTGGGAGCTACTTAAGCTAATCAATACCTAGAATATGGCCCTATTAGCCTCTAAAGAGCCAACTCTTAGAAAACAAAACCCAGAAAAATAAAAAGAAAACAAAACCCAGTCCATTGATTCATGCGTGTTACATTGCATTTATTGATACAATTCTTCTTCTCATTTAACTGTCAAAAATTAATCAGTCATCAAGACTGAAAATTTGGGTGAATTTTAAAGAGAAAAGACCGCCCAAAATGACCCTGTTTACTTACTCTTTCCCATCTCTATTATCTTCACCACTAGTCAAAAGGAACACACAGAGAAAATTGAAAATGAGTGATAAATGCAATTTGGTTTGTTTGGCTGTTTTTTTGGCCTCAGCTTTCATGAACGCCTTCTTTCCTGTGTCTTGCTCAACTAAATTATTGACCCCACTCCCGCCCCATTGCAGCCAGTGCTAGGAGAGGAACCACAAGGCCCGCTAAGGGTGACAAAGGGTGACAAATGTTGCCATAGTGTAGCTCCGCGCATTTGTCAATTAGCTGGAGGCTTGCATATATTCCTTGCAAAGACAGCCCAACATTGTTTAGGTGTTCATCTCAGTAAGGCACTTTTTAAAGCATAAACCAAAGGACTCCTATAAGAGTTTCTGTTAGTTCCTATGGTTTTGATTTATACCATCTTTAAAACAATACACTTGCTACTGGGAGGATTTCTATTTCATGCCATCTGGATATGTTCTGATACTGTCATTTTATATATTATTACTTTATGTTCATAGCATGTGAAAGAAATAATTCCTTGCATCTAAATTGGGCTATTTTCTAAATGATTCAGAAATACTTGTCTCAGTGTGTGTGTGTGTATGTGCATGTGAGAGAGAGAGTCATATATTATAGCTTCCTACTGCCAGATGCTATAATAAAAAGGATACCACCTCAAGAAACCATGTAATCTTTGGTATTTCTATCAGGCCATGCATTTCATTAGAGTCTCTGTTTTATAATTAATCATAATGTATTCTGTCAGCTAAAGACCCTATATGATATTTATCATATTTATGATGCCTGGATCAGCAAAATAAAAGTGGGTGAGAAAAATATATAACTATTAGATATATCTGTCCTGTGTTTTGGTCAAGTCCATCCTACTAGACAAATGGGATATAGCTATACTCGGGCTACTGCTTCAAGTTACTTTCGTTTTTTTTTTCTTTTTACTCACTTTATTTTCCTGTTCTTTAACAAAATTAAAATTAAATTGAGATGAACTTCTAAATGTGAAATGTTAACATTAGAACAGAGAAAAATTTGTTTCTAAGATGTTTATTTTATTATCTCAAAAAAAAAAAAAAACCACAACTTCTGGACCCAACTGGTTGGAGGAAGGCTAGTAGAGGAAATAAGAGAGTTATAATGTCACAGCCAAAGAACCCAAAACAATGTCAAAAGCAGCATTGAGATCAGAGATGCTATGAGTCTTAGCTTCAAAAGGAAAAATGTAGACAAACTTCAAGAAAACATCTTTTAAGAGAAAAGAGTGCTACTCAGACTAACCTTAGCTATGAATCTGAAGGCGGCTGGAAACTTTTCATGGAGGCTTACCATAAATTTATTACCAAACGGATCAAGTGACAAAAGTGAATACAATTCTCAGATTTATGGCATTTAATTCAGAAATAAAGGTCCTCTTGAAATAATATTCCAACCATTGGGAGAATTTCCAAGTCAGAGATATGATTTATAACATTTTCTTCATCAGCTTAAAGTATAATGCTATTATTATGTCTCTGATTTTGTGGATGTTCTTTAGAGTACTTCAGTCTTTCATAAATCTAATATTTTTCCTTCATACTCTGATTTTCTATGATTTAGTTGTAGTTGCCTTTTAATGCTCATGTATCATTAGCAATTGACTTTCAATGT
Organism: Cervus canadensis; assembly: GCF_019320065.1. NCBI lineage: Eukaryota > Metazoa > Chordata > Mammalia > Artiodactyla > Cervidae > Cervus > Cervus canadensis. The sequence continues at coordinate 25,914,222 of NC_057388.1, read as the reverse complement.
ATTGTACTGTATTACAGTTGTATTATTTGCTCATTTATCATTCATGTCACAGGATAAGTGGCTTTATATAACAAAGTCATCATCATAATAATTATTATAGATCTCTCCTGCTTCCTTTCCCCTCTCTTTCTCTCCTCATAGTCTTTTTTTCCATTAATGCTGTCACTGTCTGTTGGATTAAATGACTATATTTTATACAGTAACATATAAAAGTTTCTTTTTAAGATCCTTTTGTAAAATGCATTCAAATTATATGTTTTCTGTAGAAATTACAGAGAACGAAAACAAGAAGATATATTTTATTACAGCTTAGTGAAATTTTGGGGCTACCTAAATATCTCCTTAGGGAAAGAGGGGTTGACAAAATGATCAAGATGGTGAACAATTTCCTGACTCCCTTTCCCAAGTCAAATGTTCATGATTATTCTTATGTGTAGCCCTAAACAGAACAACCATATAAATGTCATAGTGAGGAGAGAGAGTGAAAAGTAGCGATAATGTAAGCTCAGTTTACATTTAAATTGAGCTGGATCAGATTGAGTTTTTTTCCTCCAATCAGCATCCAGTTCTCATACTAACTTTCATTACCAATTCAACAAAAATCTATCAAATATTTATTGGATGCTTACCATGGACTTGGCTCTGTTCTCAACACAATTTTCTAGTTCAAAATATCTTGCCTATGAAGAGTTCATAGTAGAAGTGAGGGACATACACTTTGCCAAACTGTGCATCCCATTCTGGATCAGATATGTGGGAGCATTAGAAATAGTAGCTATTGGGATGAATTAGAAGAAATATAGTTAATATATTATAAGTTCCATGTTATTATATACATAAACGGTCTCAAGTTGAGGCTGCTGGAAAAAAAACAGTGTTGGCATCATGTGTGAAATAGCCCTTTACCTAGCACACAGACTATGACTATGTCTAGATCTAAAGGAAGAAATTCTAAGCTCAGAGTCAGGTTGAAGCCAAAGATCATGACTGTTTGGGTCACTACTTGATAAAAGGCCTAGTTATCTAACAATATCCATTCTCCCATCCTTCCTTTAACAGTAGTACCCAGGAAGACATCATGACTACACTTAACAGTTTCACTTGCAGTTAGTTATGGTTATGTGACTTAAGATCTAGGAATGGAATGTTAGTAGAAGTTACAAATAATTTCGAGATGGGGCCATTAAAAGAGAAATATATCTTCCCCTTGGTTTTCTCCTTGTCCACTGACTGGAATGCACAATGGAAACAAGATCTGCAGGAACTCTTTGGTCCATGAAATGAAAGGTCACATTTTGAGGACAGTAAAGTAAGAAGCTAAATCTCCAATTTGGCTGAGGTACTGAGCCACACCTGTAACATCTATCTAAAATATTCATAAAACAAACTGCCTTATTTAATCCACTGTATTTTTGATCACTTGATTATAGTGCCATATTCCATTTAATATATCTCCTCCTCCCAGGTGCATTGGGACAGTTCCTGATACATAATAAGGTCTTATTAACATTGTCGACTACCACAAAGGGACAGAATGACCTTAGGTTCCACAGAAGGTATTTAAATCTAAAGCCAGAGTAGATAGGCAGAGGCCAAACTGAAATTGTTCTGAGCATATTAGTTTGACATGAGGGAGGAAGTGCTGCAAAATATGCCTTTTCCCGATTCCAGTTTAAAACATACCTCAATTTTGCATATTCTAGCCTCATCTCACAAGGTACAATTCTAATATTTCAGAAGGCATGTGTACTTAGTCACTCAGTCATGTCCCAACTGTTTGCAACCCCATGGGAGCCCACCTGGCTCCTCTGTCTATGGGATTTCCCAGGCAAGAATACTGGAGTGGTTTTCCATTTCCTTTTCCAGGGGATCTGCCCAACCCAGGGATCGAACTCACTATGTCTCCTGCATTGGCAGCCAGATTCTTTTCCACCGAGTCACCTGGGAAGCCCTTCAGGGGATAAAACAGTCTAACTATACAAAATGAAAGAGAACGTGAAAAGTGATAAAATAAAAATCAGCTTTATATATTATAAAACAGAACTCAGAGTTATTTTCATTCTATGACAGTATAAACAATCTAAATTTGAATGCAATAATAGTTTTCAAAAAACAGTTCAAATGTATCTAATCTAAATTCAAAAAATTTAATTATAAGAAATTTGGCATATTTTTAGTTCATCTGCAGCTGTGACTTTCTCTTTGACAATATAGGGCTAATAGTACCAAAGTGCAAAAGTTATCATTTTTAATTGCTATTCCCTGGCCTCCTGCTAGGGATAAAAAAGCTTTCAGATTAAGTGAAAATCTTTCACTTAAGATTTGTTTGGCTCAATGGTTTTCTTGAGAAAATATTACTTCACTGGTAAGCTGTATTACCACATTTTAGTACCAAATTTCAGGGAGCACAATCTCAAAATAATTTCTCAGTAACTTTCAATATATTGGCTAAGAAAGACAATATTTACTGAAGATAGCCAGAAGTATATGTAGTATTTACAGTCCCCAAAAGGATTAAACCATACAATCAGAAATATATCATTAGCTTTTGCAAAAATTACTTTTAGTAAATCACTTTTGCCACTGTAACATCATAAAACCTATGCGAAATGCTTTTTTTTTTTTTTTTAAAAAAGAAAGGACAGCTCTATGAAATTTGTTGAGTTTAATATACAGATGTTGTCAAGGATATTGTCCTTTATGATACCCAATATTTTCTTCTCCAGTGAATTTAAGTGGAAAAAACACCTTTCAGGTCACAGTACCAGGAACAGTTGGACTTCTGGACTCTGTGTGTGTATCTGTGTTTCCTCATGGACTCTGTAGACCTACAATTGTTTGTGATACCTGGTCACATTGTATACTAGTCTTAGAGCCAACTGTCTAATCCTCCATTAAAAATACCATAGAACAGAAAGATAGCTAGCTTCCTCGAGTCCCAGGCCTCTCAAATATAAGCTATAAATGCTCAAAATAAAAACAAATAGGATATGAAATATACATTCTGCTGCTAACTTCACTAAGTTTTCCTTTATATACCTTGTTTTCTTTTTTTTCCCCCTTGATTCATTTATCTTATTTTTAACATATTTCATCTTGCTGGTTTCTTAAAATATGTCGTTTACCTCAAATATTTTTCTGGAATTAAGTGTATATTTATATGTACATAATATGGCAGAAAGTGATGAGGAACTAAAAAGCCTCTTGATGAAAATGGAAAAGGAGAGTGAAAAAGTTGGCTTAAAACTCAACATTCAGAAAATTAAGATCATGGCATCTGGTCCCATCACCTCATGGCAAATAGATGGGGAAACAGTGGGAACAGTGTCAAACTTTATTTTTTGGGGCTCCAAAATCACTACAGATAGTGATTGCAGACATGAAATTAAAAGACACTTACTCCTTGGAAGGAAAGTTATGACCAACCTACATAGCATATTAAAAAGCAGAGACATTACTTTGCCAACAAAGGTCCTTCTAGTCAAGGCTATGGTGTTTCCAGTAGTCATGTATGGATGTGAGAGTTGGACTGTGAAGAAAGCTGAGCACTGAAGAATTGATGCTTTTGAACTGTGGTGTTGGAGAAGACTCTTGAGAGTCCCTTGGACTGCAAGGAGATCCAAGCAGTCCATCCTAAAGGAGATCAGTCCTGGGTGTTCATTGGAAGGACTGATGCTGAAGCTGAAACTCCAATACTTTGGCTACCTCATGTGAAGAGTTGACTCATTTGAAAAGACCCTGATGCTGGGAGGGATTAGGGGCAGGAGGAGAAGGGGATGACAGAGTTTGAGATGGCTGGATGGCATCACTGACTGATGGATGTGAGTTTGGGTAAACTCCTGGAGTTGGTGATGGACAGGGAGGCCTGGCGTGCTGTGATTCATGTGGTCGCAAAGAGTCGGACACGAATGAGCTGAACTGAACTGCATATGTTTATAAGAAGTTCTCCCTTAAGAATTTTTTGTTTAGTTTTGCACTTCTGTTGTCTTTTTTATAACAATTGATTATGTTCAAATTGCTGGGTTTCCTTATATCACTGTTCATCACAATTCTTGTGTCATTCTCAGTAAGCAAAGAGTATACTTGACTTTTGGTTGTTGTTAAGAAGACAAAATGCTATTTTCTGAATGCTTCCACACATGTTTTTGTGTGTAAATGTGACTTTGACAAAGTATGAACTTCTTGGACTACAATATACTTTTTGCATGTGTTCTTATGGAGAAGACCTAAGTAGTCCAATTTTTACTCCTATATAAGTAATCCATGTTCTCTACCTGGATGCATACAGGATGGTTTCTGTATCTTCAATATTTAAAATTTGTCTAAGAACATATTTGGGTATGAACCCATTTTCATTCACTTTGCCTGGAATACTGTTTGCCATTCCAGTCTATGAATTCTGTTAATTTGTTTTCCTACTCTAGAGAATTATTTTCTTTACATCTTTTATTGTTTTTTATTTGACTGTGCTGGGTCTTAGTTGTGGCATGCAAACTCTTAGTGGAGGCATCTGGGATCCAGTTCCCTGACCAGGGATCGAACCCAGGCCCCATGCATTGGGAGTGCAGAGTCTTAGCCACTGTACCACCAGAGAAATCCCTATGTGTTTTATTACTGATTATTACTTCTTCTCAATTGTCATAGCACCTTCTTAGGAGAATAAACTATGTCTAATTTCACAAATATTATACCCTTCCCATCAATCTCTATACCCCTTCTCTGATTTATTTTTTCTCCAGCACAGTGATCACCATCTCCCCCGTGCCCCCACTTTGCTTTCAGTCCTCACCTCTTCCTCACACACACTTACTTTCATAGTGATCTCCTTCAGTTATATACTTCAAAAGGCTACCTACATGCTGATACATTTGTCTCTATCACAGACCTCTCTCAGGAACTGCAGACTCACACGTCCAAATGCCTGCCCAGTAGTTCCACCTGGATTTCTAACATCTCAAATTCAACAGGTCTGAAATTGAACTCTATATCTCCCTGGAAATGTGCTCCACCACAACCTTCTCCATCTCAGTGATTGCCTACTCTCCCTTCCTTTTCCTCAAATAAAAAGCCTTAGAATCATTCTTGATTTCTCTCCCACACACCTCATATCTTTAGTGACTCCTGTTAGCTCTACCTTCTAAATATATCTAGAACCTGACCACTTTTTTCCCCCCAGTTTAACCTCCACTGCTACCATTCCAGTTTAGGTCAAAGTCATCTCTCACTAGATCTTTATAATAGCCTCTTTACTAGTCTCTCTTCCCCCAAAGAGAAGTCCATTTGCCACTGACCTTGCCACATTACTGGGTCAGCACCGTTTCTGCTACACAGACATGTTGTCAGGTGAATACTTCTGAGTTCTGACACGTATGGTGGAGTCACATTTTCATATCATAACTAGAATGGATCACTCCTGAAATGGTTGTGCCATCCTACAGAATCAAGAAAAGGACAGGGTTGACAATTCAGTAGTCAGAGAACTAACAACCCTTCCTATTCTAACTGTCACAGCCTCAGATCGGGTACTTTCCTTAGCACTTCCTCCCATGTACGCATACCTCCGGCTCTTTGAAATTATATAGCTGTAGGCATTCCTTCTCTTTCAGCTCAGGGTCAACTGCTTCAGTTTCTTAAAAAAAAAAAATGGAGAATTTACAGATAATTTTTTCTTTATTATATATATATTTTTTTCCCCTCGAACCAATATTTGTACATGTCCTGCTGGTGCTCCTTTACAAAATAACACATTGTCCTAACTATTAGCTACAGCATTTGGTGAGCAGGACCACATATGTTTATTGAATAATTTTAGACAAGTTAGTAGTGATATTTGATTGAATATTTGTGGCAGGAAACAGTCTCCAAATTAATATTTTTAAAGTGTTTTTAATCTCTTGATTTTTAAGTAATAGATATTATTCCATTTCACTGTCATTCAAGTATATTGACTAAAATGTACAGTTAGTGTAACACTGAGGATTGATAAATTTCCACAGGACTGAAAAAGATCAGTTTTCATTCCAATCCCAAAGAACGGCAATGACAAAGGATGTTCAAACTACCACATAATTGCACTTATCTCGCACACTAGGAAAGTAATGCTCAAAATTCTCCAAGTGAAACTTTAACAGTATGTGAACCAAGAACTTCCAGATGTTTAAGCTGGATTTGAAAAAGGCAGAGGAACCAGAGATCAAATTGCCAGCATCCGTTGGATCAGAGAAAAAGCAAGGGAGTTCCAGAATAATATCTACTTCTGCTTTATTGACTACACTAAAGTCTTTGACTGTGTAGATCACAACAAACCATGGAAAATTATTCAAGAGATGGGAATAACAGACCATCTTACCTGCCTCCTGAGAAATCTGTATGCAGGTCAAAAAGCAACAGTTAGAACCAGACATGGAACAATGCACTGATTCCAAATTGGGAAAGGAGTACGTCAAGACTGTATATTGTCACCTTGCTTATTTAACCTATATGCAGAGTACATCATGCAAAATGCCAGAGTGGATGAAGCACAAACTGGACTCAAGATTTCCAGGAAAAATATCAATAACCTCAGATATTCAGATGTCACCACCCTAATAGCAGAAAGTGCAGACAAACTGAAGAGCCTCTTGATGAAAGTGAAAGACGAGAGTGAAAACACTGGCTTAAAACTCAACATTCAGAAAATTAAAATCATGGCATCTGGTCCCAGAACTTCATGGCAAATAATGGGGAAACAATGGAAACAGTGACAGACTTTATTTTCTTGGACTCCAAAATCACTGCAGATGGTGACTGTAGCCATGAAATTAAAAGACACTTGCTCCTTGGAAGAAAAGCCATGACCAACCTAGACAGCATATTAAAAAGCAGAGACATTACTTTACCAATAAAGGTCCATATAGTCAAAGCTGTGGTTTTTCTAGTAGTCATGTATAGATGTGAGAGTTGGACCATAAGGAAATCTGAGCACTGAAGAATTGATGCTTTGAACTGTGGTGTTGGAGAAGACTCGTGAGAGTCCCTTGGATAGCAAAGAGATCAAAGCAGTCAATCCTAAAGGAAATCAGTCCTGAATATTCACTGGAAGGACTGATACTGAAGCTGAAGCTCCAATACTTTGGCCACCTGATGGGAAGAACTGACTATTGGAAAATACCCTGATGCTGGAAAGATTGTAGGCAGGAAGAGAAGAGGACAACCGAGGTTGAGATGGTTCAATGGCATCACCAACTTGATGGACATGAGTTCGAGCAAGATTCGGGATTTGGTGATGGACAGGGAAATCTGGTGTGCTGCAGTCCCTGGGGCTGCAAAGAGTCAGACACGACTGAGCAGCTGAACTGAACTGAGGTAAATTGAGCAACATTAGATTTATGATAGTACTCTTTATATATTTTAAAAAGAGTATTAATAAACATTTATGAAGTACCTATCTTGTACACTAAGGAGGCCATGAGGAATATGAGGAAAGCTTGGCTTCTTATGGCGATTAGACCACTTGGGAAGAAAATACTAATACAAATAAAACAGACTTCAGTATGAGTCTTCTGACTGATGTGTGATGATACTTCATTGTAGTTTTGATTTGCATTTCTCTAATAATGGGCAATGTCGAGCATCTTTTCATGTGTTTGTTAGCCATCTGTATTTCGTCTTTGGACAAATTATCTGTTTAGATATTCTGCCCACTTTTTGATTGTGTTATTTGTTTTTCTGGTATTGAGCTGAATGAGCTGTGTGTATAATTTGGAGATTAACCCTACATTTGCTATTATTTTCTTCCATTCATAGGATTGTCTTTTCACCTTATACTTTCCTAGTTGTGCAAAAGCTTTTAAGTTTAATTAGGTCCCATTTGTTTTGTTCTTATTTCCATTACTCTAGGAGGTGGATCATAGAGAATCACTGTTATTTATGGCAAAGAATGTTCTGCCTATGTTTTCCTCTTTTATAGTTTCTAGTCTTACATTTAGATCTTTAATGCATTTTGAGTTAATTTTTGTGTATGGTGTTAATAATCATATCAAATACATATCAAGTGCAAGGCACCACTTAAAATGGTTAGGACTTATGGCTTTATTTTTCCTAATAATTATATCAGACTATAGTCTATTTTAAAAAATTATTCACTTAAAAAATAAATTAAATCAAAGTCATTTGCTCTTCAGATGGTCCAAGCCTGCTGACATTCTTCAGTGTGAACATCTTTGTCTTTCTCTTCAGTGCGTTTTTAAAAATTCTTTTTAATATTTATTTATTTATTTAATTTTTGATTGAAGTGGGTCTTAACTGTGGGATCTTTTGTTTTGATGCAAGGGGTTCTCTCTAGGCGCCCCAGGACATGTAGGAGCCTAGTTCCCCTACCAGTGATGGAACCTGTCCCCTGTATTGGAAGGCAGACTCCCAGCCGCTGGACCACCAGGGAAGTCCTTTTTCACTGTGTTATTAACATTTGTTTCTTCTCAGATCCAAACACTAGTCTGTGAAATTAACATTGTCATTAAGGCTGCTGCTAACCATTACTAGATATTTCTGTTTTCTCAGTCATTACATACATTTCCTATTCCCTGGAAATGTTTCTACTCTTGAATACAACCTTATTTAAATGGACTGATTATCTGTAATTAAAACAAAGAGATCATGGATTACTGTTTGCTCTTCACACATATTTGACAGTGAAGTAGAAGAGTTTAAGGCTCTGAGACCTTTAACAGACATAAGACCTTGACAGAGAAGGAGGTGATGAGCCAAGGCCTTTAGGCTCCGGTTTCCCCACTATCTCATTGTGCTCTAGTTAGTTAGATGGAGTAGAATCCAAAAGACAGACGTGGATAGCTTCAGTCACACTGCATAACAGGCATGGAATGCTGGGGCAAGTCCATGGTGTCAGGCCAAGGCCCACACTTGGAAAAATTGCCAAAGCCTTAGTACCACAACTTTCCTTTTTTCACAATTTTCTCTCGTCTCATTCTGTCCTGTCCAGGATGTCCAGTGTCCTTCTGCTACCCTGAGCCTCGCCCTTCTTGAGAAAAACATCATACAATATAATTCACTCGAAAGTGTTAGTGATCTAATGAGTTAGCTCACTTTGGGGACTTTGCCAATTAAAAGAGGAGCCTGGAGAGGACAATGCCAGGCCCCAATTTAATGAGTTACCAGTGATAGATTTAAAGCATGACTATGGGAAACAGAAGGTAGTTTTTGGAGGGCGCTCCTTCTGGCCCCCTACAAACCACTTCACTGCCTATTTTACTCATTTTTGGCACAAAAATTTAGGCCCACAGTTGGCCACAAGTGGTTTCCAGAACGAGAAGGAAATTCCTTCTCATCACTTAGGAAAATGCTTTCAGGTTCCAGACACTGTTGAATCTTAGAGTTATAAGCAGTCACAGAGAAAAGTTTCTCATCTATGATACTGACTAGTCAGACTAATTTCTAATATCCTTTACACATTTTTCAACTTTTTCAAATTATCTATCCAATTACTTCATTTCACAGATGAGGAAACCGATGCCTCCAAATCTCCCTAAATCCAGTCATTTTCCCTCAATATCCTGTCCACATCCCCCCAGGTACTACAATGGTGTAAGTTCTTATAATAAAATAATGTATTTACATTAGGTACATTGTGGGTTGATGCAGAAACTTTCTAAATCTAATAACATGACTGTTTATTTCATTCCCGGCATTGTCTACAGACTGACATTTAAAATATCCATTTGATCATATCCTCTTGCTGCTTAACCTTCTTCAGTTTTCTGGGTTGCATTTAGAATAAAATCCAAATTCCTTAGCACAGCACACAACATTCCTGTGATCTCAACTTTGTATCATTTCTGACTGCTTCCACACGTATCCTACCTCCAACCATACACAACTCTTTCCATGTTCCTGAAAGGGCCATGCATGCGCATGCCTACACGCTCTGCCCATGCCACTGTGTCTTTCCCCTCACCCGTTCTACTCCCTTGGTTTGCCCCTAGTCATCCTTCAAGACTAAAGCTAAAATAAAGTGCATTTCAGAAAAAGTGTAATATATGCTTGCTGTATTACTTATGAATACTAAATTCTGCTAAAAAGAATAACAGAAACAAGAAGAACTGATAATATTAAGTATGGAAATAAGAAACCTGTGAGACTTCTTAGACATCACTAAAGTATGTAGGAAGGGCCAGGAAGACTGTTTAAGCATTAGATTGTCATGAAGCTCTCAGGTCTTAAACAGGCTCCATTTGGTGACATCCAATATTTACCCCTGTTTTATTTCTCATTAGACTGTGAACATGTTTGATGTGAAGGACTGAAATTTTCTTATTCAGAGCACCTAAAATAGAGCCTCTGATGCATTTTGGTTAAATTATGAAAGAATCAATAAATGTGTTGCAATTAATTAGGGTCAGTTGAAACCAGAATTCAAGTCTCCCAAGAGTTTCTCAAGTCTCTCAAGTCTCCCAACTCAAGTTCTGGATTATTAGGCAGAACCAGAACCTTACAATTTCTCAAAGTCTTGAGTAGTGGTGAGTGAGAATAAGACTTCATCACTTAGAGCTATATCTTTCCCTAAGCTGTCTGAGGTGGGGAGGGCAAAGGCATTGATCCTGGATAACCACAGGGAAAAACACCCAGGTTGATATTCATCGTGGAAGGTCAAATGGAAAAATAACTAAAGAGCTAGGAACCTTAGCAAGCATGTAAGATTTCTGAAATCCTGTCAAGGTTCATAGCATTTTTCAAGGCGTAACAGTTCCAATATTCCCCCAAACACCTTCCTGTCACCATCTTGAGATCCAGTGGTCACAATATGTTACTATCTTTAATGTCATTCTAAATAGATGAGCATTCACCTATCAGATGAACATCAACTTTAATTAAAAGTTTCATGACCTCCACCCTATTTCTTACTTTTTGTCCTTACTGGGTTGAAAATGACAGAGATTTTTAAAACAAAATGCCTATACAAAGGGACAGGCAACCACCTGCAACAGTCTCTATGAGCAGAAACCAAGGCAAATAATCCCAGAGCATTTCTATTTCCTGGGAACGGCATTAATTTCTTTCTTTCTCTTGTCTTGTAAGCCTGTTAGTCCCCCTATTTAGTTAGTTATTCTCTCGTTTTCTCTGTCATTCTTATTCACAGGGTCCAGGACCCCTTTCACCTGTCTCCACACTCTGCTCTCTCTTGACCTCTTTATTTTTACTCTGTTCCTTCTCTGTTTTTCCTTCTTCTTCTTTTTCCAGGTCTTTTGGTCCTTTCCTCAGTCCCTCCACTGGGGTCTCAGAGAATGTGATTGGGAATTATCCACCAAAAGACACAAATGAAAAGCAAAAGCACTGATTTCTAACTGATGCAGGGATTTATCCACCTGGTTGTCATGGCACTTCACTAGATACCATATTCATCCAGAAAAATATCAGAACATAATTTATTTTAATTTACCTTAACTTAGCAAGTAATCAAATACTCTGAAAACTTTTTTCAATTAAAAAGTAGTAAGAAAGAGTAAGGTGATTTTAAATTAAATCAAACATTATATAGCATAATTCTGTGCAAGTGTTATAAGTCAATACATTTAAAATATCCTGTTTTGCCATACCTTGGAAAAATAATTTTCAGTCTCAAGCTACATGTGCATTAAAATGTAATTGACAAACCATAAAACAATTTCCATTAATTTTTCTTGTAAAGACATCCCATGTGCCCAGGCGGAAAATTCAAACTTTCAAAGGCATTTTGGAATAGCAATATATTTTTAAAATTGTCTCGCACTGTCAAACATGGCTGTAAAACTTTATAAAGTAGAATTTCAGGTCACTGAGAATTTTGTACAAAATTTGCTAATATAAAAGTAATTTTACCTTTGAACAAAATTGTTTCATAAAAAAATTTGCTGTAGTAAAATAAGTATTTTCCCTTAGAACAATAGGGTTATAGTGTATTTTCTTAAATGTGTGCTTTTCTTGTATGCTCTCCAATAAAGAAAAAAGATAAAATCTTCCTCCAAAATCTAAAAGCTGAATGCCAACTCATTTTTATGCTTTTAAAAATTAATAAAAGTAACATAAATCAAATAGGCATTCCACAAATGACATTCTTTGATGTGTAACATTTTTAGTATTTTGATAGCTTTCCTCTTCTATAAGTTTCTTTTTCAACAAAGTTCTCTGGGAAATTGTGTCCTCTTGTGGTCACTGGCAAAAACAACATGATTTTGCAGGAAGAATTAATCCAAACAATGGAAATAGGATTTAAGGCTTCAGGAAAAGCCACTTGTGAAAAAAGGAAATCCCTTGAAGTGAAGAGAGAGATGAAAGTTGTGAGTAATCAGAAAGGGAACTTTAGCAGGAAAAACACAGAATGTAAACCATTCAACTTATATTTAAATTATTTGATCATCAGGTGATTAGAAAGAAGAGATAAAAATGATTACGATGTAGGAAAATTGTGGCCATGATAAAAGCCGCTATGGATAACTGTATATTTCTTACATTATTTCTTCAGTCATTCCAACAACTCTGAAGTAAGTGAGAGCATATTTCAACCAGTTTTAGTGGCAGCAAAGCTGGGACATAAACTTTCTAGCATGCAAACCCAATAAGGTAATAAAAGGGATGAGAGGAGACTCCTCAAGAGTCTATACTTTTCCACACAGATTTGTCTCTCCCTACAAGTCTGTTGCACTATGCCTCCTAATCCTATCCTAATTTTCAGTGCAGAATGTCAGATATTTTAAAGATTAATATTTATTGAATATTTGATTTGCTCATTTGCGGTGCTGTTGGCAACTCCATTTCTTGTGCCTTATACTTTTCCATTTTATTTCTGGATTGGAAGCTTCAAATTTCATAATTTTTTATCCTATTCTTAAAGAAGATCAAGAAAGACAAAGGTAGAATTGGTTAAATTCATGAATTAAACTATCATTAAAAGAGAAAGAGAATGACCTCTTTAGGGGAAGGTAAAACATCCTGAAAGCTACCAGTGTCAATGAAAAAGAATCTGCTTTCACACAGTTATCCAGGTCACTTATGCTGACACAGACCCTTATATTCCACTTTGATAACATTCCCTCACTTAAACAGTGAAGTAGGTAATCCCAATCCCTGTGAAGTATTCAAAACAAGATGAAATCTAACGTGTACATTCTCATCTGAGATGTACTCAAATGCAGCCTTTTCCAATCTGCGCCCCCTTCTGTGTGAATATTTCCGTGCTTCATTCATGCAATCCAGAGAAATTATTTCACAGAACTCTTAAGCCAACAAACAGGTGGTAGGTTATCCAAAACCTGAGGGGAAAGAGTAGGAACATACTCAAGTGCTCACCTTTTGTGCAAATCGCAACTCCAAACTGTACCAGCTTGCTAATGTTATGGTGTATGTATGTTTCTTTTCCTTCTCTGAAAGTATTTATACAGGTTACTAGAATGCCAGTGCAGATTCAAACTTTAAGAATACAGATACATATATACTTTTTGGATATGCTGAGTATGAGATTTGTAACTCTATTACTTCCAACAGTGTTCTTTTTTCACATTTTAACACAGTACACATTCCTCAGGAAGGACTGTGAACATGCCAAGTTTGCAGTTTGAAAACAAAGCTCATTTTGAATTATCCAATTGCAAAAGAAAAACTTTTTTGTTTTCAGTTAATTTTTTAGGGCATTTATTTTAGAAGTAGATTAAATGATTTAATTCCAATGCATTCAGAATTCCCAAAGAAGGTAGTCTTCCACTGACATCCTTTAAGTCAGGCTGAGTCCAGCCCCAAAGGGAAATTCCTAGACCATTTTTAAAGAGCCTGAAATTGGGATTTTAGAACTACATAAGTTTTCATATGGTAAACCAAATATTGTGGAAGTCATCATTATTGTTGCATATACAAAATATCCAGAATTATATTCAACTCTTAAGGACATAAAAAGAGTTTGCCTTTATTCTTGCCCCAGCAAGTGTGGATAAGAAATTTGTTACATAAATGTTAAGTAGAATACAGATGGGACAATGGGCCAGGAAAGATTGCAGTTTGCAAAGTAGGAGCATCAAGCCTCAAACATTTTGAAAGGTCATTCATTAGTCAAGCTACAACCTTCTGTTTAAAAACTAACTTTTAAACACTCAAGAACTTTTATCCTCATTTTTCACTCCTTTGAAGAGTAGGAGAGAATTTTTATTTCCCCCCAGAACTAAAGTCATTCGATATGACTCGGTCAGGAAGACTCCGTGCCTGGGATAGTTCTGGTTTACTTCATTCATGTTAAACCCTATTTTAAGCATTCTGGCATCCATAGCATGGCCTCACTCCCGGGGATCTCTGTAGGCAGTGGCTAGGAGCTCTTTATCTCCAGAAGTTGTGTGCCCAGAGAAGGGCTGGTCTCATTTAAAACGTAACTAGTCTTAGAAATTGATGATTTTGCAAGTCGGGCCAGCTAATGCTGCGCTGTTGGGGACTCGGTTTCTCCTTCAGCTTCTCAGCCCCGATTTTCATCCCAATACCCACCCCACCCCTCCAACTCCCCTTGGGCAGGTAAGGTTTCCTTTACCTTGCCCACACTTTCCTGTCTTGCTTACCCATAGCCACAAAGGAAAGAGTCCAATTATTTGATCTCTTTATTTTCGAGTATTCAGCTGAAAGGGGGAAAAAAATAACATTTGAAAAAATAACAACAACCCACAGACATAGGTAACGTTCAAATAAGAACTGCGGAATGCTCAAAGATCAAAAGTTAAGAAAACAATTTCTGCCTATTCTCTAACTGCTCCAAGAAATCATATCCTGTATGCAGAAGATGCACTCACAGGAGTGACTTGTCTGAATGTGCTTTGTTTTAAGAAGACCCGGCTGTAAACTATTAAGTGGAGGTCAAGTAGAATCTGATTTTCAGACAGCCATTCATTTTAAAATATGTCAGCGACCCGAGAAGCAGGCATGTTGGCACGCTGTGGTCATTGTCTATGAATATTTGTAAAAAACAGTGATAGACGAACCCTGCGGGTCGCCCCTCCCACGAAAGCTTAGCCTCCTTTGCCCTTCGCGGAATGGATCCTTCTCTTCTCGCCCTCACTTCCCCTAGAAGGCTGAACCCTTCAACCGGCCCCCGGCGCTCCAGACCCCAGGGTTTCTGGGACCGGACTGCAGCCGCGAACCTCAGCTGGCTGCAGCCACGTGGCCTGCCCGCGCCTCGCCTGGGCTCCCGCCTGCTCCTCCGGACACTGTGGGCCGAGACCCTCCGTCTGGCCCAGACAAGGAAGCTCCTCTGAGTTAATTCGCTGCTTAGAGTCCAGACGATGGACAGGATGAGCAGACCTCGGCCTGCGCAGGGTACCAGAACACAGGGCACCCAACTTCCGCACCCCCAAATGTGCCCCGAAAAACAATTACTGCTTTTGACTTCTGTTTGCTTTACAACTTAAAGAATGAACATACAACGGTTATTCTCTCCCGACTCGTTAAAAAAAAAAAGCCTAGCATCGCAAAAATGGGCTTCTCTTTCACAGCAGCATCTTTTCCTTTCCAGCTCACGAACTTTTGTTGCTTCCGACTTGCCAGAATCTACATGAACACCTTCTTCTGGGCCTCTTCATTGTGACTTATTAAATAGAAACGCTTAAAATGTAAAAGTGTCCAAATAATTGCGGTGCATTTGTGGCACGCGGAACAGAATTGCTTACTGAACCTCCTAGGAGTGGAGAGTGACGGTGGGGAAGGGGGCCCTCGCAGCCCTCAGCCCCGCGTGTCCAGGCAATGTTGAGCCCCCATCTCACTGTCTCAGAGCCGACATTTACAGTCATTATGCAGGGCTTTATCTGGGAAGGGGATAAGGATGAAGTGGCCACAGGCACTCCACCTTGGACTAGCAGCACAGGCAATCAGGGCCTTGGCGAAGACACTGCGCTGCCCACCTCCGGGGCTCTGCTGCCTTCTCCAAGAACAGGGCTGCCTTCTTCGGGGGAATGAACTTCTGCCTTTTTCTAGCACCTTCGGAGGTGTAGTCCTTTGGGTGCTGGGAAACGTCAGATTGGGTCACTGTGGAGGGAAAAGAAAGGCCCGGCTTGCTTCTCGAGGAAGGATGAGAGAACAGGCCGAGGAGCAGATCTACAGTCCCTGGCGCGGCCACGTCTTCAGAAACGCCCACGACCTCAGGACCAGCCACGGTGGTTTGGCCCTTGGGACTCCGGGGCCTCGTCTACCTGACCATCGGGTGGGCTCCGCCGTCGCAGGTATTCTTGCCAGTACCCCCGCCCCAGCGATCCCAAACCGCGCCACGGACCTAAAGGGTACTGGGGCGAGCTGAGACTTCCACCCACTGTGTAGAAGCCGGTGTCGCGGCTGCCGTCACAGGCGCTCCAGGAGGGACCGACAAGGCGGCGGGTACGGTCCCCTCCGGTCGCTTCCCCGGGCTGCGCTCGGGTGCGGGGGTGCGGCCGGCGCGCTCCGGCGCGGAAGGAAATCGCCCCGCGCCCGCGGGCGGAGGGCGGCGGGGAAGAAAGGGGGAGGGCAGCAAGGAGGCGGGCAGAGGGGCCGGCCGCCTGGGCCAGGTCGTTTTTGAATGGTTTGGGAGGACGAATTGTTAGACCCCGAGGAAGGGGGGTGGGGACGGAGAAAGGGGGGCTGGAAAGCGGAAACTTTCCTATAAAACTTCGAAAAGTCCCTCCTCCCCACGTCAGGCCAATGACACTGCTGCCCCCAAACTTTCCGCTTGCACGGGAGGTATAAGAGCCTCCAAGCCTGCAGCTTTCGCCCAGCTCCCAGACACCTCGCGGGCTCGCCGACACCGGCGTCGTTTCCAGGAGGCCGAGCGGGGTGTGCGTGCGGCCGTTGGGCGCCTTCTTTTTGGACCTCGGGGCCATCCACACCGTCCCCTCCCCCTCCCGCCTCCCTCCCCGCCTCCCCCGCGCGCCCTCCCCGCGGAGATCCTCCCTGTCCCTCCTCCCGCTCCCTCCTCCGCGGGCCGCACCGCCCGGGCCGGCGCCGCGCGCGGGGGAAGCTGGCGGGCTGAGGCGCCCCGCTCTCCTCCTCTTCCCCGGGCCGCCCTTCTGCCCCGGGCCCGCGAGGCCGCACGTCGCCGCCCAAGAGATGATGCAGGACGTGTCCAGCTCGCCAGTCTCGCCGGCAGACGACAGCCTGAGCAACAGCGAGGAGGAGCCGGACCGGCAGCAGCCCCCGAGCGGCAAGCGCGGGGGGCGCAAGCGGCGCAGCAGCCGGCGCAGCGCGGGGGGCGGCGCGGGGCCCGGCGGGGCCGCGGGCGGGGGCGTCGGAGGCGGCGAGGAGCCTGGCAGCCCGGCCCAAGGCAAGCGTGGCAAGAAGTCTGCGGGCTGCGGCGGCGGCGGCGCGGGCGGCGGCGGCAGCAGCAGCGGCGGCGGGAGTCCGCAGTCCTACGAGGAGCTGCAGACGCAGCGGGTCATGGCCAATGTGCGGGAGCGCCAGCGCACGCAGTCACTGAACGAGGCGTTCGCCGCGCTGCGGAAGATCATCCCCACGCTGCCTTCCGACAAGCTGAGCAAGATCCAGACCCTCAAGTTGGCGGCCAGGTACATCGACTTCCTCTACCAGGTCCTACAGAGCGACGAGCTGGACTCCAAGATGGCAAGCTGCAGCTATGTGGCCCACGAGCGGCTCAGCTACGCCTTCTCGGTCTGGAGGATGGAGGGGGCCTGGTCCATGTCCGCGTCCCACTAGCAGGCGGAGCTCCCCACCCCCTCGGCAGGGCCGGAGACCTAGGTAAGGACCCGGCGCCTCTGCGCCCCTTCGCCGCTCAGGTGGCAGGCAGATTGAAGGCTGGGGTGCGGCTCCCGATCCACCTGGCCTTCCTCCCCGTCTCCCACTCCCCTCTCCGCTTTCACACCCAACCTGGCACCGCCACCTCATCCCCCCGCGTGTTCCTGGAAGGGAGCTCAGTCCCCGCTAGGGAGAGGAGGATGCGCCCTGCTGAGGGGTGTGCGTGTGCGTGAGTGTGCGTGACAGGAGGGAAGACTGAAAAAGATTCGAGGGTCACGGGTAAGGACAGCCTTGCCAGCGCCTCTCTTTCTTTTGGCTTTAAGTTTTCGTTCTCCTTAAAACAAATGTTTCCAAATTCCACCTCCTCCTTCTTTCCGCCCACCCACTTCCTCTTGCCCTTGGGCTGAAATCCTTCCAGGTTGTTCAGCGCAATTTCTCCGTGGTGGTGATAAGAACAGTGCTCACTAGTTTTACAAAACAGCCACAGAGACCTAAACAATAACCAACTTTCCCCCCTCTGGGTTTTTGCAGATGTCATTGTTTCCAGAGAAGGAGAAAATGGACAGTCTAGAGACTCTGGAGCTGGATAACTAAAAATAAATATATATGCCAAACATTTTCTTGGAAATTAGAAGAGCAGAACCCAAATTCAAAGAAACAGGGCGTGGGGCGCACTTTTAAAAGAGAAAGCGAGACAGGCCCGTGGACAGTGATTCCCAGACGGGCAGCGGCACCATCCTCACACCTCTACATTCTGATAGAAGTTTGAACAGTTGTTTGTGTTCCTCCTCTTTTTTGTTGTTTTTTTGTTTTGTTTTGTTTTTTTGACGAAGAATGTTTTTATTTTTATTTTTTCATGCATGCATTCTCAAGAGGTCGTGCCAATCAGCCACTGAAAGGAAAGGCATCATTATGGACTTTCTCCATTTTAAAATGGTAACGATCAGAGGAATTTTAAGAACACCTTTAGAAATAAAAATATGGGGATCAAACTGACTCACAAAATCACAGTCAGTTAATTCCTTTTTTCATTCTTCCTCTGAGGGAAAAAAAACTTAAAATAACAAAAAACAACATTCTATTTATTTATTGATGACCCATGGTAAAATGCAAATAGATCCGGTGTCTAAATGCATTCATATTTTTATGATTGTTTTGTAAATATCTTTGTACATTATTTTTCTGCAATAAATAAATATGATTGAAAATTGTAAGAACCTTAAAGTTTGGTCTATATTTTTAAAGGATTAAGTTGGCAGTAAATACCTGCTTGTTTAACTCTGGAGACACCCAGGAGGGTGAGAGGGCATTAATATAAACAAAGCAGTGAAAACCTCAAAGTAGTTATTGACAGGTAGGGGCATGTTATGTAGAAAGACAGCTTTATCATTATTCCCATTTGGTGTTCAGTGAACTTAGCATCTCTCCTTCATCTCTTATCAGGTCCCCAGACAGCAAAAACTTAATAGTTATTCACCTCTCTTGCTTATATTTTGAGAATGCAGTTGTAAAACAGTTAAGCAAATAAGCAGTATAAGTCAGCACTATTTTCTCTTGTTACTGTGTGTTTTTGTCATGCTCTCCACACTTTATGAGGATTTTTAAGTAATAGGTTTATTTCAATGAAAGTATGCATAAAGTGTTATAAAAATTACCTATCTATAGATAGATGTGTATACACACATGTAAATGAATACAAATGTATAGAAAATAAAGTTTTAATTCCACATGAAAGAGAATTCCACTTATAATTTCCTTAACTTTCTCTCACGAACGAGAATGACATTTAATGTCATTTGCTAAAACAAAAAGTCAAAGTTAATATTTTCCCATATTGATATCCATTTGGAAAGCAAGCTCCTTATAAGCTGCTCCATACAGCTACACAGAAAACAATTAAAGAATCTGAATTTTCAGTATCTTCAGTAATTATTGGAACAGCTGCAATTTTAAATGCTATAGCTGTTCATTTTCTAGTCAGTTCACTAGCAAATATATTTTGTAAAATTTATCCACAGAATTTTTCCCTGGTTACTTATGTATACAAAATCGGATTTAGTTAAGTAAAAGTGTAACATGGACAAATGTTACATGACTTTTTTTTTCATTCTAGTTATTTCTGGGCCAGAAAAATACTAGCTTTTATAATGAATACCACTAGAAATAGTGAGTTTGTATCACTAAGTTCTTCAGTTATATCCAGCTTATTGCCTTCAAGTATAATTAGGGATGTATTCAAACTGGAAAATAATTTTGCTGCCTAATTCAAATAATGACTATGGCAAATAAATGTATGAGTCAAAATAGTGTTTGCTCAGCTCTGGTTGAGGTTATTATATTACCTGAAGGTTTCCCCTCTTTTTCACACATCATCATAGAATGCTGACATAACAATATTGTAAATTTATTATTGTAAGTATTTCAGACCATGTTTTGCAATAAGGAACCTGTAGAATTTACTTATACCAAAATATTAGTGAAAGCTTCAGGAAATGCTTTTTTAGATTTTTATAGTTCTTTACAAAATAACAGGACAGAAACTGATTATTTGTGGAGTGTATGTGTGTGTGTGTGTGTGTGTGTGTGTGTAGAACAGAAATGTAAAGAAGGATGCCCTAGAAAATGAGGGAGGGCATCTAGAAGGTGATTTTCTCTTCTGTGTCATCGAACCACCTCCATTTTCTAAATTGTTCATGGAGGAATCTTGTTACTAGCTTGGTCTGACTATTTGATATTTCAGATTTCTTGACGTACATCAGAATGGAGCTGACCATCCAGGCCGAGAAGGTAATTCCGATCTTATTTCTGATGATGTAGAAACTAAAAGTTTCAAAAAAGGTAGCCTTCCATTTGCCTTTTTTCTTTTTTTCTTGTGTGTGTGTGAGAGAGTTCTCAACTTGGGAGAAAAGCAAATGTCACATTTATGTTGAGTAATACTAAATACTAAACTGAAGCTAATATTTTTCTTGAGATTTTCAGATGAATGAAAGAAATGTGGTGAATAGTTTTGCTTTGAGTGAGAAGGATTCACAGTGGAAAATATTAACTGTAAGAATCCAGTTTTCAGCTTGCCAGACTATTTTCTATATACCCAACTTCCCCCATCCCTTACACACCACAACTCCAATTCTGCTTCAGAACAGAAATGAAGCACTGTGTTTCTATCCATGTTTCCTATTTTCATCTCATTTCATGTTTATTACCTATTCTTATTTAAAGGGCATTTAGGCTGAATTACCTGTTTCAGAAGTGAGAATTTAATGTGGTATCTGGACCCAGGAGTCTTTCCCGTTAACCAGAATGTATCAGTGAAGGGAAAGGATTGTATTAAATTGTCTTGGATGAGTTCTAAATAACTGACTAAGAACGTTTCCTCTGCTGTGCACATGATCTTTTAATCATGGTTTTAATTTCGTTGGATTGATAGGCTTCAATCATAAGAAAGCAGTACACTTGTGTTCCCATTACACACATTTCCCCTCTTTATGCACACGCTTGCTAACAAACACATGCACAAATGATAATTTATGCACAGTTGCAGGTACCCTCCCCAAAGTGGAACATTTTAATAAACGTGAGAGCAGAAACGCACACAACCTGTGTACTTTTACCCCACACTCAGCAAGGACACAAGCTTCTTGCTCCTTCGGTCCTCAGGCTTATATTCATAATGGAGCTTTTTAAGGGACATTTGGCCTCTTGCAAAAAAGTCGAGCATTTTGCACATTCCACGGTTTGGCAAACTCAGAACTGGTTATTTTCTCTAGACCGGTATCAAGTTCTTCTCAGGCATATGATTTCACTTGAAGTCCTGCCCAGGAATCCTTCAAAGTGAGCGTTTGTCCCACTCTCATGATGTCAGGCGGTTTTCCCTGCATCTGTAATTTGAAGAAAAACAAACAAACCTGCGGGGAACAAACGCCACGGAAACCCAAACAGAACTCCGTGGGGAGCGGGAGTCTCACCTGCGGCTAGCGCGGGCGGGGGCGGGCCGGACTCCCGGCGTGGGTGGCGGGCGGGCCGCACGGCGGGGACGGTGACAGTGTCCGAGGCCTCCGGGGACCGCGTGGACAGCCCCTGGCCCCGCGTCGGGCCGCTGCGCGCGGAGGAGGCGGCTCCAAGTGTCAGCGGTAGCAAGGGGAGCAGCAGCAAGAGATTCAGGCAAAGGCCCAACTTCGTTTTCCAGAGACAGGCCCGCATCAGCCACAAACAGGGGTCGGGAAAGGGGTCCCCGGGGGCCACTTTTCCAGATTTTTCTCCTGGTTTGCTGTAAAGCGTGCCCCGCCCCCAGCACCAGCAAAAGTGGAAGGAAAGTGTACGGGCAAAGCGGAAAGAGAAATAGGTTTCCTCATAACTTCTGAAAGCCGATCACCCCACTGATTCGCAGACACCTAGCAACCGAAGCCCTGGAAAACGCAAACGGGATTATTAATAATCCTTGCTTACTGAACAGCAAAAGATGGACCCAGTAAACAGGCCATGGGATACATTTTCCATTTGCTTTTGTCCCAAGGCCCCAGAACGTGAGCCCTCCTAATATTTTCTTAGCAAATCAAAGCACGTGTCCTTTGAAGAAGGTGTGTAATTGGAGTTTAAGGCATGTATGGAATTCCCAGATGTCTATAAAGTAAGAAGGAGCATGTGGCAGGTCACTGGAAGGTGGGGCAGGTTAAACTCACTGGCAGGAAAGTTCTCCTTTTCTGTTCTCCTTTATGAGGGCCGCGGAGATAAGCCTTTGGGAAAGGATGAGACGGGTCATAATAAATATCCAGCTTCTCGTATCAGAGTCACAGCAACCATGGTAAAAAGCACATGGTCAGAAAACCTCAAAGAAAACACTCAATTATAGCCGGGATTTCGTGGGCGCCCTGCAATGAGATCGTTTGGGGTTTGCTGCAGCTAGGGCCTCGATCCCCCTGCAGCCTTTCTTGTTTACGTGGAATATTTTTTTTTTCTTCTATTTCCGCCACCCAACCCCCCCACCCCCACCCCCAGTTTGTGGATGTGTCTTCGCGCTCATGCGGGCGGCGATTTAGGCTGAAGCCAGAGGAACAAAATTCCAGATTAGGAAAAGAAGAAAGCAATTCTAAAAGCATTCATCCCAGAAGGCAGCCTTTGTGGGGGGCGGGGAGGTTGTGAGCAAATGAAATGAAGTTTCTATAAAGCATGCTCTCTACAAGACACAGCGAGTGCTCAATGCAAAGGCAGTCATCAAAATTAGCTGCTCCATGTCCCTCCCTGCGCTAAGATATATGGATGTGCATGAGACGGTCGAATTTAGGCGCGAGTTTGCTGCTTCTTAGGCAGGTTTTTTGGCTTTTTGTTTTGTTTTTGGTCTAAAGCCGGAATCCGAGAAAATAAGGACTTTTCTCCTTGGGTTCAAGATGGTGCCGTCACTTACCTGGACAGTGGAACCAGAGGCGGGAGACGTTAAGGAACTGGTTTCTGCGGAAGAAACTGGCCTTGGCAAAGGTTGGCGCTAGGAAGGGGGCGAAGTTGGGTCATCTCTGGCTGGGGGTCAGGGGTGTCCCAGAAACTAGCTAGAACAAAACGCGCCACAGACCCCACCACTGAGGCAGGCGGAGAGGGGAAAGGGACGCGCCCGGGGTGAGGCGAGCGTGACAAGTGAAAAGTTAAGCAGGTACCTGAAGGAAGTTTATCTTGCCCAGATGTTAGGGCTTTTATGAAATGTCACGTGAAGAGAACAGATGTACAACTTGCAAATGGGGCCACGCCTGTAAATATAAGGGAGGCAAATGCTTGCAGGGAAAACCCAGGCATAAATCATCAACCTCCTCCTCTAGATATCTATTCTCTCCTTTAAATATTTGCTTCCGGAAAGGGAAGACACATCTTAAGTGCGTCTTCCAGAAGGGGTCACAGTCCAATCCTCTGACCATCGCCACCCTACCCCTTCCCTCCCTCATCCGCCCCCCCCCCACCCCCTTCATCTTGGTGGCTTGGGTGTGGGTGGTTTGGGCGGAGGGCGCATTTCTTTCCTGCCCCTGTTTTCTTTCTTCACATTCCCCATCCCCCATGTTACTCTCTTAGCTTCTCAAAGACGTTTGATCCCGAGAAACATATCGAATCTCGGTTTGGAAAAGCTGAAACTAATCAATTGCCTTTTTGAAGGGGTAGAGAGTGATAAGAAGAGGGAAGGAATGCCAGGCCTGACAGACCCGAAACCTTCAAGATGCTTGAATGAGCTGAAAGACAAGCGGGTTATCCCTCCCTCCTGGGGAGGATCCAGAGCGCTGGGGATCCCTGCCGCCCATGGGGTAGGGACTTTACCCAGTTAAATCATTGGTTTGGTTGAAAGGTTTTTGTTTTTTTTTTTTTCTTTTTTTAATGACTTGTACAGATAGGACCCCCCCCCCCACCTCCACATATAAGAAGGAAGTTAGCTTTATAAACAAAATTAAAATGAATTAGCAGTTGCCCAGTTGTGGAACAGTCTAATTCCTTTCTCTGTGTTTGAGAGAGAGGTTCATGGGGGTTATGGTGAACGTTACCTACCATGTGGCACAGGCTTGGGTCTCTGTCCATATTAAGGTTTTAAATATTTGTCGATAATAACTCTAAAGGTTGTACATTAAATGAACTGTGCTGTGACTCTTCCTTTAAACGCAACACTATTCCCAAGTCTTTGTTAAACTGACCTTGCACCTGGCTTACAGTTATTCTTTAGCCACCAGTTCAGCTTTCTTCTTTAAACAGAACTTCAAAGTTGGAGTATTTTTTCCACAATATTAAATCTAAATTTACTGTCAGAATTTTTATGAGTCCTTTCTGGATTTCCAAAGGTGTGATCAGAATTGAAATATATTTGAAGTGATTACATTAGCTTTAAGGGTTAATCATGTTCTGTTTTTTTTTTTTCTTTTTTTTTTTAATGCACAAGACCAGATGAACAGACATCTCTTTATCTCTTTTCTCCATAGCATGGAATCTAAGCACCTATCTAGCCATCCCTGGAGGAACTTAACCTTGCTTTGTCACCTTTGGGTACAGAACATATCTGGTGATGACCCGGAAGGGCCTTGGACTAAAATCTCAGATCCTCCCCCTCTGCATTTGCCCAGCCTTGATGAATGTTGGGTTGGACCCTGACTCGCTGACTCTGCTATGTAAAGCTCTCCTCTGAGGCTTCCAGACCTCCATTTCTAAACATAGTACTGGACAAAACAGTCCACATTTCTTTTCCTCTTTTGTTCCTGAAACTTTACACCAAAGAACTGTTAGCATTGTTGAACACCAACATGCAGTGAACGAACACAGAACTTCTCAGTGCTGCAACTTTAGCAATGACAA
The DNA here is from genome assembly GCF_019320065.1 of Cervus canadensis. Taxonomy (NCBI): domain Eukaryota; kingdom Metazoa; phylum Chordata; class Mammalia; order Artiodactyla; family Cervidae; genus Cervus; species Cervus canadensis. The sequence goes on along the minus strand of NC_057388.1, from coordinate 25,889,199 downwards.
TGAATCCTTCCCAGAGGTCTACTGATGCACCCCTAAATTCTGGGGTTCCATTCCCGGGGCAGAACCCTACCTTCCAGATCAGTATTCTTTAAAATGTTCTTATAAAGCCCCTGTTTCACCGCATGGAAGAAGGACATTTCAGTTAGCCTCTTGTTAAGATTGCCTCTGGCCTCATTCTTCCCTGACTCCTCTTGCTACCCCCTATCAACACACACCTTTTAAAACTTCTAAAAGGATCCTTTTAAAACTTCTAAAAGGATCCTTCTTCCTCTTCCTTTTCTCCAGGCCCCGACTGAGTGAAACTTAAAACACATCTCATAGATCAGTTTTCCTTCTCTGAAGTTAGGCATAGTCCACGACCCGGATTTTCAAATGGCCCAGGCTGGAGTCTGCAATATTTAATCCAGTCCGCTATTAAATGTCCTCTGGCTAAATCAAGAGTATAAGGATCCTTACCGAGATAATGATACCAAGAGCAGTCTGGTGAAGGAGTAAGGGGGCTGGGAAGGGGAGAAGACTCCAGGGATTCTTTGATTTGGAAAATCCTGTTTTTGGAACTTCTGTCAGAGTAATAACAAAGCAGAGAAACATGAAAGAAGCAACTCTCTGTCCCAGGATATGGTTTTAATGAAATACTACTACCACACACACAATCTACTATTAATAACCGCTTCTGAGCCTCCGTTTTTCCTTTACCTATTAGGGACCAGGAGGCTCCGTAACGTGATCCCCTCTCCCCCTTCTCCCACCGCCTCCTTTCCTCCCCAATTAAGCCAAAGTGGTTGTTCTTCTGAGGCCAGGCCCGAAGACAACCGTGGGCTGACACTGCCCTCTGCATCCCTGTTTCTGCTTCCTTCTCTTGGCAGAACCGTGCCCCGGGACTGGACTGCGGGGGTTTTTTGCCCACTCCCTTCCGAAGGCGGGCTCCCCCGCCCCCCGCACTTGGGGAGCGAGTTCTCCAGGTCCCTGAGTGGAAGCCTTCTTAGGACCCCCATACTTGTGGTACCATGGAGATAGCGTGCCCCAAATATGCCTGTCTTGGCTCCCAGCTGACCCTGCCCGGAGCTTTTTGTTGTTGTTGTTGACTTAAAACACCCGGAGATGCTGCAACTAATAGAGCAAATGGGGCTGGGGGTAGGGCAGGGGAGAGGAGAGGCAGGGGGTAGGGAATCGCCAGAGAAAAAGCCACAGTATTTGGGAAAGGGGCGGGGTGGGGGGAGTGCGGCAAACTTTTGGACAGTGAGGAGAAGGCATTTTTAGCAGCCCCGTCTGTCATCTGTTAAGTAGTGGACAGATGAAACCGTGCCTGATCAAAGTGGTCCGTTCGTAAATCACGCGTAGGAAATGGATTGTGAGGGGTAAAAGACACGTGTCGAATAATCTCAGCCCCGGAGTCCGCTCGCAGCCAGCGGGGTTCACGATGCCCCATCTCGCGGTACCCGCGCGCCCAGCGCATCTCCCAGCCCGGGATGTATGTGGGGGGAGGTCTCTCCTGCACGGTCCTCCCCGCACCCCCCACCCCACCTCCAGCTTCCGCCCTACACGCCTGCCGGGCCATCCGTGCTCCATCCAGACTACAGATTTCATTACACTCGGTTGACTCCGGATTGACCAAGGAAGTCGTGGGGGAAGTTTGGGTCTTTTCATTTCCGAGGCGAGAAAAATGCTCTCTCAGAATCGAAGACGTCTCCCTTCCAGGTCCCCTTTTTAGTGTTCCCGTCCCTCTGACGATCCCCCTTTAGAGATCTCGGAAATTTGCGAAGTGTTACGGTGCAAACGTAACGCAGCTACCCTGGGAGTTCAACGAGAGCAGAAATTGCCTGGGCGCGTGTGATTTCTGCTCGTTGTGTTACGTTTCGGACTACGAGGTTTGCAGCCCTAGTGTTATGTAAGGAGAGGTTGCAGTCCTCTGAACTAGCACCAACTGGATTTTCTTTCTCTGCCTCCCACCTCCCAAACCCCGGACTCTCTCGCACCTGCTTCTGCTGGTTGAAAAAACAAGCGAAAACGAATGTCCAGTCCCGGGTGCTAAACGCTCCCGCCAGCTGTTCGGAGAACTCCAGAAACGCGCATTGGGCGAGTTTAGAAGCGCTGTGGTTGGCTGCCTCCAAGAAAGCAGTTGACGATGTTAAAAGATAGACTTTGTGAATTTTGTGCAGGGGATTTACAGCGACAAATGCCCCCTTACCCCGTCTTTCCCCCTCAGTTTTAGCATCCTCCAGATAAGCAGGATTTTGCTTATAATAGGTGTTTATGGTTCCAGGAATTGCACTTTGATCTAGGATTTTGGGGGCGGAGTGTCTAAGGGGTCTCTAGACGCTTGTCTGATTTGAATGCTTTTCAGGATGATTTATGGCAAAAGGCTCCTTTCTGACGCTTCCAGATGCCAAAGCTCTTACCTTCCAGTCAGGGGTGAGCGAAACCTGCTTCCAATAGCCGCGCGGATGGAAGCCCGCGTGCCTACCGCTCCCGCCTGCCGGTCACCCTAAACCGACGGTGTGCACCAGCCTTCTCCCGAACCCGCAGATAACCTTTCCCCGCCTTCCAACTAAGGAGGAGGGAGAGATCTTCTTTTTTATGATGACAAAGCTACGGAGGGAAACCAAGTCACCCCTCCTGTAAAGTTTGTCTCTCGCAGTTAACTCTGTTTTTTTGCAATTAACCACCTGCTACTGCCCCGTTGGTGGTTTGGTGTTAATGCGATTTGACCCCACATGTGAAGCAGGGCGGGCATAAGCCCTCCGTTGGGACCCCTGGTGGTTTCACCCTCCGGCCTCAGCCTTCTGGCCGCGGCTGCGAGAATCGCTCTCCTGGTTCCCGCGGGGCGGAGGCCCGGGCGGCGCTCAGAAGCTGCCGGGGCGTCGCGGGGTAGGAGGCGATGTCTTCTCGAAAGCTCCCTGCAGTCTCTGGGCCGCGAGGCGAGGCCAGGAAAAATAACCCTCCCGACTCAATTACTGTGAGTTCCACCGGGAAGCTGAAAAGTTGAAATGTGCACCGCTGTGGGGGTGGGAGGTGGTGGGCAGGGGGCAGCCCAGACCCGGCGAACGCTAGCGCGAGTTTGGGGGACCCCAGGCCCGCAGCACTGGGAACGCGCGAATCACATCTGTCAAGCTGAAGCCAAAGGTGGGCCCGACCCACGGTAGCCTCCAGCGGACGGTTTTTCCACGAGGGAGGTTTTCCAGCTATTCCTTTTATCGAACTGTAACCGACTGGGAACTGGAGAGGAAAAACTTTGTTTTCTTTCTTCTTTCCCAAGGTGAAGGCAAATTAAGGAGGGAATTAGCCATTAGCCAGGGAGGCTTGAAAACCAGCGGTGAGGAGGGGTCGAGGCCAGGGCACCGCTGGCAAATGTCTGCTTACAGATGAAGGTTTGGCCCCGAGTGATATTCTGGTTATTTGCTTAGAATCCCGCAAGGCTGGGAATCTATTTGGGGAACCGTGTCTTACCATTTCAGTCTTTTTTTTTTTTTTGGATGAATCTTCATCCGCCAGCCTTCTGTATCCCTTCGATGTTACTAGCTTGAAGGTCAGCGGTTTGTTTTCCCAATGGAACATCAGGCTGATTTCCTGGGTGAAAGAGAATGGATTCACTTGAGGGCCTTTTTAAAAACCTTATTTCCCAATGTATAAGCAGTCTTCGTTCTTCATAACGTTACAAAACAAGGAACTAGATCAGAGTTTATTGGTTTATGTAGAACAGATCCTGATTTGATAAGCTTCATCACATGACAGGACGCACACTGATCACCCACCGCCTCCTTTCTCTCCAAGGGCAGCTTGAGAGGTTTGAAAGTTGTTGCCTTTTTCCTAGAGTTCCCATCCCTACATCAAAAGACTTAGGTCACCTCTTGTCTTTTTTTGTATGTGCATATCCAAGAGCATAAAAATATTAAATAAAAAAAACTTTCCCAACTTCAAACCTATCAAATGTTTAACAGCTGAAGGATATTCATCTTTAGGAGGCAGGCCAAAATGTCAATAAAAATTTAATTATTTCTGAAACATATGGGAGCACTTACAAGACCTAAAATGTGATACTAAGTATTGATATTGAGAGGAAACCAAACAATATACTTTCATATTTGCTGGTCAAGACCTTATACCCCCTGCCTAAAGTTCCACAAGCCACAGAAATTTTTATTTTTTCCTGACAGCGTTTCTAAAACTAGCATGAAAGACAGGTTGGTGGTCAAAGAGGTCATCTGTATTCTGTGTAAGGAGAAATTAGTGTTGAACTGTGTGTTTGGCATTTATGTTCTGTAGAAGACTGTCTGTGATGTAACCATAGCAAATGTTATTTCAGTGGCAGAGGGGGAGAAGTGTACACTGATGTGGCCATTTTTAATAGGTAACACAAATCGTCTTCTGAAATGTTTCATCCAAATACTCTTTTCAGCCTACAATTCTGCTGTGTTGAGAGATGGCCCTTTACACTAGAAGGTGGCACAAGTGGTATTATTTCTGTAGTTAGCTGTGATGAGCAGCATGCATGTGTGACTTGGAATGATCTCTTTTTCCACTTATGAGCAGCAGCTTCTTTCCCACTCACAGCTTGCATAGGACTTCTGAGTTCTAGGAAATGACCTCAGACTTTTACTGCTGAATTGCAGGTTAATCTCCTGGTTGGCTAAGTCCTTCAATAAACCCTGATAGTGGTAGTTGGTTTGACGTTTGTCATTATTTCCAATTTTCCCTGTGACTCACTTCACAGTGCCTTCAAGAGTTGCAGGATACTGCTTATCCGCTTCCTGAGTCAAGAGGTTCTCACTGTCAGTTTTAGCTGGAAGCTGATGTACCTATCTTCCTTGATCAGTTACCAGTAGGCTCTCTATCATAGCCATGAAGTCTCCATTTCTCTCAAGGTTTAGGCATTGAATTCAGCCATTTAATTTACAGCAAAGGACTCTGAGATCCACAGTATTTAGGATATTTGCCCAAGACTAATTGGACCTAGTTCGGTGCTTTTTTTTTCTCTACTTAGAGGCACGATTTTAAGATTTTCACAGGTTAGTAAACTCCAGAATTGGCCTGAATACTAGAACTACCCATTTTCTTCCAACTGAGCAACTGTTCCCCAAGGTTCATTAATTTTCTCTTTTACTACAAAGTTTTGCATAAACAAAATAGAGAAGACTACAACTGTCTCTTAATAAGTGAGGCTGTACACTACCCTGCATAGACATAACACCTGGTAAACTGTAAAGGCCAGAATCCTATCTTGCTGTTTTATCTTTTCATTTCCTAAGAGTGAAAATGAGTATGTCTTTATACTAAAAATTCCAATAGTAATATTATGAATATGTGCACCTTTCAGAGGACTTTTTATTTTATTTTTATTTTTACAATTACCAGTACAAAGCCTTGTTTGTGGAAAAATGCCCTGAGACCATTATTTTTGCTGTTTATAAGGATAATTACCACTAAGAATACTCTTATGAATTCAAAACTGATGGAAAAAGAAAGATAATTTAACTAGCATGTGCAGAAACTGTTGGTGGGGTAGAAAAACCAGGAGTAGAGCTTACCCCATGGAGTGATTATGGAATGAGGCAGAACCAAAGGGGAGTGATCATAAGTGAGTTTTCATACTCTTTACAAAGGATCCCAGAGGCATTTTGAATTTGTGATCTATTCTTGTCTGACATGATTTCCTAGTGGGTTTTTGTTTTCCAGAGTTACTGATGCAAATAACAACTTGAAATCAGACTATAGGCAGCACAATTCTGAAAAATAACAACCAGGGTAAAGAATGTGTGAACTTATTCAAATATATAGCCACAAGTGACTGTCATTTACTCCTGTGAAATATCTATTCAGTTGTCTAATTGTGCAGGTAGAGTTACATATCATGTAGATTTGCAGAAGCAATTTCGAAATGTTCTCTCTTCCCAAAACACTTTTCCCCAAAGGACAGACCATGTGGGTGGGCACCGTGACACTGCCTTGAACTAAACAGAGGCATGATTATTCAGTCAACAAACATTTCTTGAGGGTCTCTCTAAGGTCTGAAGGCTATGTGGAAGTGACTGTGTCATGCCCATCATAACAAAGTCACCTTTAATCACAGAAGGCTGGTCTCATCTGTGGATATTTGCTGCATGTGCACATGGCCCTTACAGTAGTTATTTCACCCCAATTTTCTCTGCTATTTTAGAATAGTACAGAAAATTAGAACTCCCTAACTGTAGAAGAATATGAGTGGAGAGATTAGCATTCTAAGAATGGAAACCGAACAACAGAGGGTAGAAGTGAGTCCAAGAACACCTTTTTTGCCTTTGCTATTTTTATTTCTTTTGAATGCACATTTATCAGTTTGTAGCAAAATCCTATAGCTTTCAGAGCTTCCCTTGTAGCTAAGTCAGTAAAGAATCTGCCTGCAATGCAGGAGACCTGGATTCAATCCCTGGGTTGGGAAGATCCACTGGAGAAGGAAATGGCTTTCTTGCCTGGAGAATCCCATGGACAAAGGAGCCTGGCAGGCTACAGTCCATGGGGTCGCAAGAGTCAGATATGACTTAGCGACTAAACTACCACCACCTATAGATTCATAGTTGCTTGTTAGACTTTAAGCTTCATGCAGACAAATGCCTATCCAGGTCGCTACTATAATTCCAGTACCTTGTTTAGCACCTGTCAAATGGCATTTTTGTTGATTCAAACTGACATCACCATTATATCAATACTAAGAGGGAAACTGAGGCAGAGAGGCAGAATTCACATGTAAAAGAAAAAAAATGACAATATGGCAGTCCCATATTGTTATAGCAGAGGAATTCACATACTTGTCTCTCAGGTTTATGTTCAGAATGAAACCCCAAGTAAGCACAAAATAAGACATTTATTGAAACACTGATAGTCAGACATTTAACTCAAGTCTTTTAGAGTGTCTTTTTGTATGGAGCCCACAAATGCCATTTGCCTATATGATTTCTTTGTGTGAATGAGTAAAGGGCATTTGACTTGCCTGGAAAACCAGTCAGAGCTGGGCTGATTTCAGGTTCCGTTACCCCATGGACCTAGTGCCTTTGTTCAGTGAACATCCCTCACAACTATATGTAGCAGTCTTGGCACCCCAAAAGCAGTCATTGTCAAATTTAATAAGGAATCTGGTTAGCTTGTTTTTGGTGTGTTTTCATGTCTGTGAAACTGATTCCACTTGATTTCTCTGAAAGATTCCCAACTCAGACTCTCCACATGTGCTTCTTAACCAAACTGGGCAGTCTACCCAGAAGGGTATCTTCTCCTGCTCCCACCAACTGGGGTTCCATTTCCCCATATTCCTATGCCCTACTGCCTCCTAAAACAGCATAATCACTGATAACTAAACAATACATGTCAATCAGTATCTACTGGAAAACTGAAGCTCCAAGTTACCTACTTATTGCATATATGCACATATATTCCAAACCAAAGAGTGACAGTGGAGAGATTGAAATATAATTGTGAATTGAAAAGAGGCATTCTAAAAATATTGCAAATTTGCTATGATGAGTATGAATGAAGAAAGCTGCTTCTCCACCCCCATTTTTCTCCTGCCTTCCCCACTTCACTCCAGGGATGTGGTGAATTTGTGTAATTTAAGGCAGGTGGTCCACATAGTAGGCTGACCACAGAGGATGAGAGAGTGTGCATTTGATACCCTGACTGCTGCTCTTTAATAGACTTTAAATATACTTTGACTATTATTTGGCTTTTGGCTATTACATTTATTTTCACTTTCTTTCAAAGGCTTCTCTCTTTCATTTCGTCATTTTCCACATACTGAAATGTAACCCAGGTCCAATGGCACCAAATAGAGGATTTATCTATACTGTCATCAAACTAAATGCAAAGAAATATCAAAGGGGAGCAAAGGGCACCACTATATTTTGGCTCTTGAATGCTGACAGAAAAATGCATGCATTTTTCTCTGCCTAGGTAATAACAATACTTTATTTTTATATAAAGCCTTTCATCTGAGAATCTCAAAGACCTTCAAGATGTCATTTGGGTCTGGCATTTTTCAATTGGCTGCCCTTTGTCTCTTTCAGTCAGGAAACATTCCTGTTGGAGGTAGTTTTCATATCTGAGCTTGCACTTGGGTATGCATATTCAGAGGTCCAAGGGCACTGAGTGTTTCTTGGATAGATCAAACAAATGACCAGTTATGACATTCTCAAAACAGCCCTCAGAGGAAGATGGGTGGCAAAGGTGATTATCTAATTTGCAGGTGGAGCAATTGTGACACAGCAGGTTACGTGACCTACGCGAGGGCACACAGTGGAGTCTTTGTTACTGCTGGAAACAGTAGTAACATCTACCAGACCAATAGCATGGCTGTGTTTCGTTGACATCCCACCTATCTGCTCCTTCTCCTTTCAGAATAAACATCTCTAAGAAATGGCACCCTTCTGCTTATTAGAAAAGACTCCAATGCAAGAGAGGAGACTAGAGTAGCAGCTTTGGAAATGGTGAAGACAAAGAAGTGTGTAGGCCTGCCTTCCCCAGAAAAGTCACTCAACCTATAGTCAAATTAGTGAGTAAAAAAAATGAAAGAAAAGAGGATTATCCCTTGCACATAGAAGGTGGAAGTGTGATCTTGAAGTTCCGTTCCTTTTAAGTAAGAGAGCATATGTTGATCTCAGCCAGGAAGTATAGGTATTATGTTTTATGTATTATAAATAAATACATATATAAGAATGAATATACAAAGATATATATTTTTAAACTAAGCCATTTGTACATTTTAAAACTTAAAAGCATTTTTCATTTATATCTTATGTATAACTAATTTTCTTTTCTTTCCTGAATTTTCGTTTTGCCTCCCTATCTCCAAACATAGTCATTTGTCTCAATATCATAGTTATTAGTCTGAAGAGTCCTGAAGTCTGGGTTATTACTCTTTGGCTTCACTGTATGATTTACTGTCAACTCGGTGTTTGACAATTCTAACTGTGACATTCTACTTAACGTTAATGTTTTAATATCCTCTTGGGACACCATATCATAATTCACTTTTAATTTAAAAACTCATTGTCAGGTTTGGGGCAGGGAATCCAGCTCTGCTTTTCCAAGTAAAGTAACTTCTGTTTTATTCCAGTAAGGAGAGCTAGTGGAAGGAATAAGTATATATTTTAAGAGAGGACTTCATAATAAATGAGACTGTACTTTTCATTTGCAAATAATTATACATTTGAAACAAAACATTTAATAAATTATACATTTATTAAACAAAAATTATTTGTTTTTTTCCTTTATTTAATACTCAATTTGAGTTTCTAAAATGAAATCTATTTTTCACAGTAAAGGACTGTCACAAGAAAGCCAGAGTAAAGTTGTAGAGCAATTCTAGTATCCAATATTCTATAACCTGTCATTAGTCCAGCTTACTGGTAGTTATATATATTAAAAAAATCTTGGGTCTGTGTCTTCCTGTCTTTCTAAGCTGAGAAATTCTCAGATCTAAATATGTAATTTAAAACGTTTGGTAAAAGCTGTTCCATATATGACATTGATTTTACCATATCAGGGGTAAAAATCTCTAAGTGATATGCCCATTTTCTTTATCTGTACATACCATCTAGATTCTCAGCTTAGTTTTGATCTGCACCAGAAGAAATATGTGTAAACAAGCAGGAGTAATGATGGAAAAAAAGTAACAAACTTGATTATCTTAGTTGGCCTGAGTTTGAGAGTCTATGAACTGCATTTTGTCATTATTGATATCTCTCTTCTACACAATCTCTATTGCTTAGTGCTCTCTCTATGAATGAGGCCAAATCTGAGAAAGAAGGTGAAGGTTTAGCAATATGAAACAATATAAGCTTAAAATTTTCCTGCTTTATCATATAATCTAAGCATGATTTTTGCTCTCCTCTTTCTTATATAGGGTAATGAAATAGTGCTGTCCTTTTCATTGCATATGTATCTTTGTTTTGAGGTTATGAGAGCTTCTTGCATTATTAATTTTGCCCCAAATAAAAGTTCCACTTGTTAAATTAGTTTAGAATATAAATGGAAAAAAAGAACAAGTCTAAATCTAAGCTCCACCAGGTACTAGCTGTGCTGTTTGCCAATTTATTGAATTTTTCTGAGTGTATGATTCTCTAAAATTTGGGAGCATAATACTATCACAAGCATTATCATTCTGTCATTCTATGATCTATATCTGTAATGATGCTTCAATAAAATACAATTTTAAATTACCATTGTCAATTAGGTTGTCAAGAAATTTTCTGTCAGATGCCAAATTTTAAATCCTATAAGATTAAGTAAAATATATTTTCCAAAACTATAACTTAAAAATTGTGAAGTGAAGCGTTATTTTAAAGTCCTAAAACTCTTTCTGAAATTCAAACAACTATAATTAAAAAGAAAAATAATAATGAGCTCTGGAAGCAAATATAAAAGCAGTGATAAATGAGTAACAAATCATTGCTTTAAAAAGATACTTGCCACTAGTTCTACTTTGCTACTTTCTTGTTTCAAAAAGTATTTGTTATAAATCCTTTAAATTGAGAAGATTGAGTCTATCTTAAATCATAAGATATCTTTACTAGTCAATATTAATCATATTCAACAGCTCATAGCTAGGCTATATGCCTATGAAGGACAATGAGTGTGTGTATTTACCTAACAATTAGCATTCTTATTATTGGTAATGAAAATGATAGATACAGGAATGTATATTGGTTTCAAGGCTTCTTTAACATACTAATTCACAGTTCTTTATCAAAATTTCCTTTCTCACATACGGCATCAAAGTAAGAGTTTAAAACTTGAAACTTTTCTTAGGATTCACGCTCTGAAGTATTTCTGTTTCTTGTTTTGTTTTGTGGTCATGAACCACAGAGAAATTTGTCTTTTTTTACGTACACTGGAAATAATTTACTGCTTTTAGAAATATTAAACCACAAAAAAACCCAATGTTAAAGAAACATTATGAGTGTCCTGGAACCCAGAAAGAGCCAGGGAATGGGGAGTTAATGCAGAAGCTCTGATCTGGCTCTGTGTCCAAGGGGATCCAGGACCTACCTCTAAGCAGAGGCAGGTATTATCCAGTCCACACACGTGTAAGAATTTTACAAAGGAAATATTGGCAAGATGATATTGTAGAGGGCACACATGGTTAGTACAATTCTGAGACACTAATCCCATTTCCTTAAATATGAAATAAGAGTCTTTGTAAACATCAGTTCTTGTCTAACTTTAATACATAGACAAAAGTCACAAATTGTAAAATGACAGTGTAGATTCCAATCTGTGGTATAGATTCACTCAATCATATGAACCTGACAAAAATGACATTCTCAAAGAGTTTCTAGAAGCAATACTCACTTGCTTATGGTGTATGGGGGCAGCAATACTTTCAAGCCCATCTGTCTTTCTGATCTCACTTCAGAGGCCAGAGATTCAGGCTGTTCACACCGATTAGTCTCAGGGAAAAAATGTCTCCTTTATGTACATAACACAGAAGGCAAAAGTTCAGTGATTGTAGTGGATATATTTTTATAGTTTTTTTCTAACTTTATCTTGCAATAATCATCTAAAAACTGAAATTCATAAACAGTCAAGAGAGCAAATTTTTAATGATGAAACATTTCATCTGCTTTGTTATTCTATTGTACTACATTTAATTAAATTGCATAACACTTTTCCTCAAATGCTTGTTTCCATTATAAAACTTATTTTTTAATGCAGAAAACATTTTGAATTTTTAATAAGGATATCAATAAAGTGGTTTATTTTAAAAGAAATGATTAAATGCAAAATTTATTTTCACAATTAACCTTAATTTAGAGCAAAATGTTTTACTGGATTAAGTACAATGCTGCAAATTTTTAAAATCTACAAATATAGAAAGACTGGAAGTTCTTGAATTATAGATATACCCTTGATGGCATTATTCAAGTATATAGTCACATAATGGTAATAGTACACTTTTAAAAGTATTTCTTTGAACTGGAGTTTTGTCAAAAGAATTAAACAATGATAATTAATTAGTATATTTGTTCACATATAGCTGTGTTATTTGCTTTCTTTGAATGAAAAAGAAAGGGAGTAAAAACCAAATGTTATCAGTTATTGTAAGCAAGCCCATTTGGAATCAGAAAACAAAGATGAATTTACATAAATTAGAAATCATAGAATACTTCCAGTTTTACTTAAGAAAGAGAATTTTGGGTTTTTAATATAAACATTCCCTTCCAAATAGAATTTTATTTTAGACAGCAACCTGTTTTAAAAGCATCTTGACTATAAGAGTGAGATATAATCAGTGATGTTTAAGAAATATTCATTTCTTAATGTACAATTCAATTTACTGAAAATGTAATTTGGTTTTCTTTCCTAGTAATTTCAAAGAATGGTGGTAAAATTGCAAATATTTATTGAAAATATTTAATAGCCTATAAAACCAGGAATTAAATGCTTTTTATACTTGGGAAAGAATTGTTGCATCCTAAAAATATCTTCTCTGTTGATTAAATCTTTATATATTGGTTTAGATCTAAAATCTTATTTTCTATATTTGAATATAGAAATCTATAAAGCATTGTTGAATTAAGATATGCAATAAAGCATTTCCAGATTCAGGAGCATAATTATAATTTTTCATATTACATATTCCAGATCTTAGACTTGATTGGGTTGTAGTTCACATGTAAATAAATGAAGTTATTCAAACTACTTTTTAAATATAATTTCCCTCATAAACACAGGAAGCACATCACCAGGGAGAAAAATGAGTACATGAACAAATCTGAAAATTAAACTTTGTAGGCTTAAAAAAAAATCACAGTTTTACAAATGAGAGGCATTTTGCCTTTCTATTCTAGATTTAAAGGAGGACATTTGACACATTTACATGGCAAACTCAGTCAATGTTTGGAAATGCTTTGTAGTGGCCAAAAGCTGTGCATTTCCTTCTGTTGACCTGATTTTTTTTTCTTCCAATAAAGTTAATTAATAGAAGATGCATCAAACAGGATTATTGCAGATGTGCACATACTGCAATGCTAATTGCTCTTATTTTTTACAATCCAGTCCTGCACATGCTTTAATTTATATTTGCCTGACTTAGCTTTTTAGTGAATTAGCGGCACTCTGCCACACACTGGATAGCAATGTGCTTGCATCACTCGATTATCTCAGATGCATTATTGTCTAGAATCTATGCTCCTAATTTCCTTACCACCCACACCCATCTCTTTCCTCTGTTTGGAAGGCTGATTTGTGTTAAGAAGGGACCACCAAGCTATTAACTCTAGGACATAACTAGCATTGTTCATAGAGAGTAGGGCTTATGATCATATCACATTTTAACTCTTCCACCAGCATTATCCTTGTTTCCCCAATGCTTTCAAGAGGCAATAACTCGAAATGCCTCGCATGGAAATGATAAACTGCCTGTTGTGCCTTTTCTTTGAAGGGGTTCTCCTGCAGAGTATCATATTTAAATAAATTGCCATTGAGTTTAGCAAGCAGCACAATCATGCCCATTGAGGTGGAGTCTTTTGATCATATTTTGTAATGCAATCAAGGATCACATGAGGATTCTGGCACAGGCCAGCCTTGCTGTGTGCTAAATAGGCGACGGGAGAAAGAAAGAATTAATTGCCCTGAATCCCCCTAACATAACAAAGCACACCTGTGTCCCAGATACCGCAGACCCCAAGGCAACGCTTACATCTATAGCCACAGTAATTCTTTCCACTCGATTGATCAGCAGTTTCAAACTATCCGATTTTTTAAAAATTTCCAATACATTCACATTGTCCAGGAAGGTCAAACGTGTGTGCATAAGCATAGCTCTTCTGTACTTTAACGCAGTTGAAGGCAGTGGATGGGGAACAGGATATCTGAATTCTGAGTGCTCTTGTTGAGTTAGTTGACATCTCTACCATTAGTCTCCCCCTCTCTCACACCGTCTCAGAAATTGGCAAGACCTGGACAGTAACTTACCGAAATGGTTGTCTTGAGGCTGATGTGAGTTTATGGTGAAGAAAAACTTAAGATATCTAAAGCACTTTACACATATGCCGTTCTGAGAACTGCATGGATGTGTGTAGCACAGACCATGTGAACGGCGTTTCATTCTCATTACTTCTTTGCAAGCATTTTGACAGGATTAATCTTTTTGGCAAAAAGGACTTGAAGATCTTTCATCTGCCAAAGAATACGGGGTCACTAGCAGGGAATGGCTAACTGATAGATGAACTGAGGAAACTTGGGGATACCACTGAACTTTGGTCTGTGGATTTACCAAGAGGCAGAGGACGTTGGAAGTGGGGGCTTGTAAGGAATGTCCTGCTCTACTGGTCCAGCATTCTCAACTTTCTGTTAAACTCCAAGGTATCAGTGAAAAAGAACTAGCCAATACCATCCCTAATCATTTCCTGCTGACAGATATTGTTTAGTAACCTGGTACCCTTGCTGCCTGTTTTTGTTTGTTTCTGTGAATAGTACAGAAAAGAGAAATGAGAATTAAGAAATAATTACTGCACATAGATTTTTTTCCCCAGTCTCCACTAGGATAGTTTTTACAGTTCAGATTTATCTCTTCCTCCCCAAAACAGAATGTAGTTTTTATATTGCATTCCAATAAGACCTCAAAAATCAGAAATGTCATTTTTATTTTTTTTTTCTGAATGATTTTCCTCTTTTATAAAGAAGAAATGTAGGGGTCTCCTCCTGGTCTGATACCTTACCTTTCTACCAAATGGGGGGGGGGGGCAAATGGGGGGAATTGGAGTAGGAAAGCACATGATTTGTTCTAGAAGGTGATGACTGAGACTGTTCATAAGTTTTAAGTGACATTTATAATTCTATATCCTTATTATGAGCTAAGTCAAATGGCCTGAGAAGTAAATGACTGAGAAGGCAAATGGACTGGACTCAGTGGCTTTCATATTATTTCAAAGCTTATATTAGTTACCTAAGGCTTCCATAACAAGGACCACAGAGTGGGATTAACAACAAAAATTTATCTTCTCACAACCCCGGAGGATAGAAGTACAAGATCCAGTTGGGGTAGAGTTGGTTTCTTTTGAGGAATCTCTCCTTGCCATGTCAATGGCCATCCTCTCCCTGTGTCTTCACATAGTCTCTCTTCTGTGTGTTTCTATGTCCTTATCTCCTCTTCCTATTTATTTACTCATTTATATTTGAGGTATAATTGACATTAACATTATATTTGTTTCAAGTACACAGCACAATGTTTATATATTTGTATACACAGCAAATGATCACCATGCCAGGTACAGTTAACATTCTTCAGCTTACATAGTTATAAGTAATTTTTCTTGTGATGATGTCTTTTCAAGATATATTTGTAGCAACTTTCAAATATGGCATACAGTTTTATAAACAATAGTCACCACCCTGTATATTATATCCTAATGACATTTATTTTATAAATGGAAGTTTATACCTTTTGATCCCCTTCACTGTTTTCTCCCACCTGCCATCTCCCATCTTTGGCAACCACCAGTCTGGTATTTGTATTTATGAATTTGATTTTGGATGGGTTTCTTTTAAATAATTCCATGCATAAATGGAATGCATATTTTCTTTCTCTCTCTGATTTACTTCACTTAGTATAATGACTTTGGAGTTGCAAATGTTGTTGCAAATAGCAAGATTCCATTCTTCTTTATGGCTGAATAATTTTCTAATATATATCTACCTACATACCAACCTGGCACTCTGTATTTATATATATCACATTTATTTTATCCATTCATCTATCAGTGGACACTTATGTTATTTCTAATCTTCCCTTCTTATAAGGACACTAGTTATACTGGATTAAGGTCCACCCTAATGACTTCATTTAACTTGTAAAAATTCCGTATACAAATGGAGTCACATACTGAGGTACTAGGGGTTAGGACTTCAACATGTAAATTTTGGGAGGATACAAATGAGCCCATCACAGATCCCCCTTTTTTTGAAGGCTATTGAAAAATTCTGCCTCAGATACCTTGAAGAAGAAATATCTTCCATTAACTCCAACTCACATTGCAGAAAACTTAAAATGTATTAAATTTGCAATGCTGACAATTACAGGTGGGATTCCTAGGAGATATATTGGCAGGACTTTGGGATTACATAAACTAAGCAAACACTGAAGTAAAATCAGAAGTGACCACTAAAGACATGATAAAATTGAAATAATCTAAAAAACATCTTCTTCATTGTATAAGGGGAGAGCTACACCAAACATCTCTTCTTTCTTACATAAACCCACACAAATAATCCATAGCCTCTTCTACAACTTTGCCTTATATTTCCTTATAGTTTTTGTTTCTTGCCTCTCCAACTTGGTGGCTCTGACCCTCTCCCCTCCACTAACTTCCCATATGTAAATTTTATGTGGATAAAGCATTGTATGTTTTGGTCCACTGTGTAATCCTAGTGTTAGCCATAGAATGCAAGCTAAGTAAATATTCCATACATATGTAGAAAGGTTGTTGTGAGATAATAGGGGCTAGGAATTTAGGGCTCCAAGTTACTCTCTATTGCATCTCATATTTTGTATATTGCAGGAGCAACACAAAATATCTGGGTCTCCCAGAAGTCCAGAGTTTAGTTAAAGCAGTTCTTTATAAAGGACTTCAAAAACTCTGGTAGCTACCAGTTTCAGTCAGGTCAAAGATCACCTTGATTAGCAGACATGCATGTGAGTCACTCAGCTCATCAGATTGGTTGTTGATAACATGAGTTAGACCATATACCAGGCATGTTTACATTAATCCTTAAAGTAATTCACAGTGTGATACATATATAACTCTATTTTACAAATAAGGTCATAAAGTTCAGAGAAGTTGAGTAACTTACCCAGGATTTCACAGCCATTAACTGACCAAACCAGGATTTGAATTTAAGTTTGACAGATTCAAAGCCCCATGACCTCACCTCCACCCAACTTTGTCTCTAGTCAAATCGTCATTCTAATGGAGCTGGGGACTCATGGCTAATTACAGCACAATGATACTTTCAAATATCTTGCTTTTTTGAAAAGTATGAAAAAATTTTCAAAATTCTACTTTCCTTTTCATTAAAGTCCAACAAAATATTGGCCTGTTGTAAATACAGCATGTGTAATTAAAAGCTGGGTGGTATCTTCTGAAGAGAAAGAAATCATCCATCTTTTCTCAACTGATTTTCTCATAACTTGACTTCAGCTAACCTTACTAATCAGAACAATGAAGAAAAATTCACAAGACCCATGAGTCAGTCCATTTCAGATTCTCAGTGTCAGCAAATGGCCTCAAAACCCAAATACAGTCTTTTCACACAATGCATCTTGGACAGTTTATCACAGAGGAGGTAGAAGAAGAAGAAAACAGTCTGTTTTGTGATCCATCCAGGGTTGTAGTTAAATGTCTCTATCCCCAAAGGCAATTTGGCAGCTTTGGGCTTGGTGCCCACATTGTTAAAGCTGTGTCTATTCTCAAATCTCTAGACTTTTTTTTTTATTAAATATTTTAAATATTCCTGTTTCTTCATGTCCCCTTCCCATTCTATAGAGGAATTGTTTAAATCATATGATTGATCTAATTTGGGGCAGCAACTCCACTATGCCAATACTTCATCAGGGAGACTTGTCTTCTTGTAACTTTATATACAACCGGCTAGTCATTTTATTATCATTTGTAGCTATCTGCAATTCTAGTGACTGGAGTTTAACATAGATCCCATGGACGGAGGAGCCTGGTAGGCTGCCGTCCATGGGGTTGCTAAGAGTCGGACACGACTGAGCAACTTTACTTTGATGTTTCACTTTCATGCATTGGAGAAGGAAATGGCAACCCACTCCAGTGTTCTTGCCAGGAGAATCCCAGGGACGGGGGAGCCTGGTGGGCTGCTGTCTATGGGGTCACAGAGAGTCAGACATGACTGAAGTGACTTAGCAGCAGCAGTAGCAGCAGAACAAGTATATTCAGGGTGCATGTATATAATTATTGTGTATTAGGAGGCTTTCAGTAAGTGATTGCTGGTTTGAACTAATATGCAGCCATATGTCTTGTTCACTGTGCCTTTTCTCTGTCACTTATTGGTGAGACCTCCAAAGTCTGTTCCTCTGATTCAAATCTCCCTTGAGGCTGCTCCACAGGATGACATTTTGCAAGGTACTCAAGCTCCACATTCAGTTTTCATGTCTGTTATGTGGGTAATAATGGTATGTGTCTCAAGAAGTGTGCAAGTTGAATAGGAAAATTCATGTAAAGGATTTGAACCAGTACCTGTGACATCATACTGCCTAATCACTATCCCATCTTGTTATTATTGTGGTTATTATTATCATCATGGAAAACATAAGAAAATACTCTTAGCTTTTGAGGAAAGGAAGAAAAACCATGTCTCTGAACTTTTCTCCTTCCAGTTCTATGCATATTTGAAGCTGAGAATCACTGAGATTTGTATGCCAGCATGGCTGCAGCAAGGTTAACAGTACAAACTTGCTACCCCAAATCTGAATTTGTTATTAGCCTTTGCCACACTTCAAACCCTTTCTCAGCCATGCTCACAGACGCAAAAGTACATA
This sequence comes from Cervus canadensis, assembly GCF_019320065.1. Taxonomy (NCBI): domain Eukaryota; kingdom Metazoa; phylum Chordata; class Mammalia; order Artiodactyla; family Cervidae; genus Cervus; species Cervus canadensis. The sequence continues at coordinate 25,870,670 of NC_057388.1, read as the reverse complement.
TAAGATCGTATGTGTGTAGTGAGGGTGAGAGGCTTCCCTTGTGGCTCAGACGGTAAAGAATTTGCCTGCAATGCAGGAGACCTAGGTTCGATCCCTGGGTCGGGAAGATCCCCTGGAGAAGGGAGCTGGCAATGCACTCCAGTATTCTTGTTTGGGAAATCCCATGGACAGAGGAGCCTGGTGGGCTATAGTCCATGGGGTCAAAAGAGTTGGACATGATGGAGCTACTAACATACACACACACAGTGAGGAAGACAGGCTGGACCTCCACTCCTAGATATTGAATAGCACTAGGTCACTGGGATGAGTGATTCTCTCCCTAACCTCTTCACCTTCCCTCAGTAAATCTGATTCACCTGCTGTCACTCAGGAGCAGGGGAGGTAAGGATGACTAACTCTCTGCAATGAGAAGGGCTGTACTGTAAATACAGTGGGTCAGAGGAGGAGCTATGCTATGGGTCAGAGGGTCTATGGGTCTGTGGGTCCGGGGAGGAGCTAGGCTTGGTCACCTACCTGACATCTGGGACCAAGCATTATACTACAAGTCTTTAATGTGGTTGGTTATTTTCCAATATTTAAAACAACAACAAAAATAAAAACAAACAAACAAACAAAAAACCCACCTGCTGACTACTTAAGGTTTTAAGGCTAACAGAATAAACTCCCTATTTTCTTGGTTACTGACCACATAGCCACTAACAAGTCAACTCCTGATTTGATTTAAAAATGAAACACTGAGGCAAGTTTTTGCAAAGAGTTTTGAAACTGTTGCCATTGAGTACGACATAGGACTATAGAAAAATCAAAGGATATGAAATATATACCAGCCATGTTGCTGTCGTCACTGTTGTTCAGTGACAAAGTCGTGTCCAACTCTGCGACCCCATGGACTGCCGCACGCCAGGCTTCCCTATCTCTCACCATCTCCCAGAATTTGCCCAAGTTCATGTTCACTGAGTCGGTGATGTCATCCAATCATCTCATCCTCTGCCACCCTCTTCTTTACACAGCCATACTACTTCTTTTGACAATACTCCTGCCTCTTGTATGCATTCAAACACAATCAGTAACAAGAAAAACCTAGTGAACTTTTCAGCTTGAGGGCAAGTAGTGCATCAGTGTATGTCTTCAGGGTCATACCATGCTTCTTACTCCAAGAAATGTCGGGAGGAGCACGCAGCACAGGCTCGATGGTGCAGCACTGAGGAGTTATTCCATCTTACGTGACCGAGTGCTGTCAGTCTTGCGGATCTGTGGCCTCTGGTGGCTCCCACATACCCTGGAGTCAGTGTCTCTGCTTCACTTTGTTTCTGCAATTAAACCTGAGATTTATAACATATCACATTTTTTCTCTTTCCCACAGAGTACCAAAATCACTCTCTTCTCCATAATGCATTTTATTATTACTCTCCCCCAGAGATAAGGCATATAAGGGGGTCAGCAGAGAGTCCCTGAGTGAGGGTGAGCCAGCAGAAGCACACACTGTAACTGTCCCTCTTGCCTCTTCTAGGAGGCAAGGTTCACCCTTCTCACCTTCCATCACTGCCCCAACCACAGGAGAGAGAACTAGTGCAAAGCATGTTTTGGGCACTGTGTATTACTTTACATATGGCTAAAAACTCCAGGCATTTGAACTCACTATCTTACTCATCAGTGTCACATGTAATCTTGCTTCATCATTCCAATCAGAGGAAACAGTATGTTCCGCATTTTTACAAAACGTATGACTCCCTCACAATTCCTGAGATCTGAGTTTGAAACTGGAAGTGAACCTTTCCAGAACTAAGTTAAAACTAATGTCATCAAGCACAATATCACGGTTCAGAGGGAAAGAAGAAAAGCATCCAACCAAGGTTCACCAATTGAAAAGTTCTTCAGTCCCCCCAGACATCGAATGCCTCCTTAGAAACTATGTTGATGAATTACATGTAAGTGAATCAGAACAGAGGTATTGTTCACTCAAGGCTTCAAAGGGAAAAATATTTGGCCATGGGTTCTTTCACATTTTCTAAATGTTGTTCAATTCTACAACCAGTATGTTGAAAAGTAGAATTTTTTACAGCTTTTTTGAGCTATAGTTCATATACCATAGAGTTCAACATCTAAAGTGCACACATCAAAGAGCTTTAATATATTCATACATATATATACAAGGACTATCATAGTCAATTTTAGAATATTTTCATTTCAAAAATAAACTATCATTTAAATACCATCACCCTGTGCCTCTATATTTGTCAGCCCCAAGCAACTACAAATCTGGCTGGACATTTCATGTAAGTGGAACCATGTCATAGGTATTTTTCTGTGATTGGCTTCTTTCATTTAACATAATGTTTTCAGGGTCTATCAATGTTATCAACGTTCATCAATGTAGCACATAACAGTACTTCACTCATTTTTATGGTCAAATAACATCCCATTGTATGGATATGCCACATTGTATTTATCCACTTATTGCTGACAGAAGTTTGGGTTCTTTCCACTTTATAGCTATTGTAAGTGATGCTGCTATAGAGATTCATATACAAATATTGGTCTGTAAATCCTTATGTGTGTGTTCATTTCTTTTGGGGATGTTACTAGGAGTCGAATTGATGAGTTATATAATAAATAACTCTATGTTTAATTATTTGAAGAACTGCTCTGTTTTCCAAAACGGTCTCACCATTTTACATTCCCATCTGCAGTTCATGAGGGTTCCAATTTTCCCACATTCTTGCCAATCCTTGTTATTATATGACTTTATGATTCCAGCCATTCTAGTGGGCATAAAGAGGAATCTCATGGTTTTGATTTGCATTTCCCTGATGGCAAATGATGTCAAATGTCTTTTTATGTGCTTACTGGCCATTGAAGTATATCATCTTTGGAAAACTGTATATTCAGATCCTTTGCCCATTTTATTTTTTTGCCTGTTTTAAAATTAGGTAATTTGTCTTTCTGTTATTGAATTGTATGGGTTCTTTGTATATTGTAGACACAAGTCACATATGTTTTGCAGATACTTTCTCCCATTCTGTTGGTTACCTTTTCCTTTCTTGCTAGTGTCCTTAAGGCTCAAGAATTTTGAATTTTGATGAAGTCCAATTTATCTTTTTCCTTTTGTTGCTCAAGTTTTTAGCATCATATATAAGAATTTATTGCTAAATTCCACATCATGAAGATTTATTCCTGTGTTTTCTTCTAAGGGTTTGATATTTTTAGCTTTTAGTTAATTTTTGACCTCTTTTGAGTTAAATTGTATACGTGTCATGATTTAAGGGTCCAATCTCATTGTTTTACTTGTGGCTATCAAGTTGTCCTAGTACTGTTTGTCAAAACAACCATTATTTCCCCTCTAAATGGTCTTAGCATCCTTGCTAAAAATCAGTTGACCTTAGACACATGGATTTATTTCTGGATTCTCAATTCTATTCATTTGATCTATGTCTATCCTTATGACAGCACCACACTGCCTTGATTAATGTTACTTTGTAATAAGTTTTGAAATTGAGAAATGTGAATCCCCCTACTTTGATTTTTTTTTTTCTAAGATAGTTTTATCTAGTCTGAATCCCTTGAATTTCCATTTAAATTTTAGAATCAACTTGTCAATCTCTAAAAGGGAGGGCATAGAATCTATATATCAGTTCAGGGACTATTGTCATTTTTTTTTTTTTTTTTGATGCTTGTTCTTTTTTTTTCCATTTATTTTTATTAGTTGGAGGCTAATTATTTTACAGTATTGTAGTGGTTTTTGTCATACATTGACATGAATCAGCCATGGATTTACATGTATTCCCCATCCCGATCCCCCCTTCCACCTCCCTCTCCACCCGGATTGTCATGTTAACTATTAAGTCATCCAATACATGAACATGGAAAACCCTACATTTATGTAAATATTTTAAATTTCTTTCAACAGTGTTTCCTAGTTTTCAGAATAAGTTTGGACTTCTTTTATTTAATTTATTCCTAATTATTTTGAAGTGAAATGAAAGTCGCTCAGTCATGTCTGACTCTTTGTGACCCCATGGACTGTAGCCTGCCAGGCTCCTCTGCCCATGGGATTCTCCAGGCAAGAATACTGGAGTGGGTTAGCCATTTCCTTCTCCAGGGGATCTTCCTGACCCAGGGATTGAACCCAAGTCTCCTGCATTGCAGGCAGACTCTTTACTGACTGAGCTACAAGGGAAGCCCTTGTAGCCCATCCCTAATTATTTTAAAAAAATGTTTTATAATTTTTATTTACTTACATATTTCTGGCTGCACTGAGTCTTTGTTGCTGCAGGCAGGCTTTTCTCTAGTTGTGGTGAGCAACGCCAACACCCTAATTGTGGTGTGTGGGCTTCCCACTGCAATGGCTCCTCTTGTTGCAGAGCATGTGCTCCAGGGCATGCAGACTTCAGTAGTCGTGAATCCCAGGTTCTAGACCGTGGATTTGGTAGTCGTGGGGCATGGCTTAGTTGCTTTGAGGCAAGTGGAATCTTCCTGGGCCAGGATGGAACCTATCTCCCCTGCATTGGCAGGTGGATTTTTTTTTTTTAACCACTGGACCACCAGGGAGGTCCCATTTTATTATTTTTGTTGCTTCTGTAAATTGAATTTTTCTCCATTCCACTTTCAGATTGTTCACAGCGAGTGTAATAGAAACACTGTTGATTTTTGTATATTTACCCTGAAACCTTGCTGAACTCATGTATTAGTTTTTTGTCTGTATGTTTGTTGTTTTAAATTCCTTCGAATTTTCTAAAGATAAGATCTGGATGCCTTTTATTTATTTATAGTACCTAGTTTTCCTGGAGCCTTCAGTATAATTTTGAATAGAAGTGGTGAGTGTTGACATCATTGTCCTGTCCCTGATCTTAGAGGGGAAAGCAACCTGTCTTTTTACCATTAGCCATGGATTTTTTTGTAGATGCCTTTTTATCAGGTTCAGAAGAGTCTCTGAGTGATTTTATCATGAAAGGGTGTTGGATTTTGTCAAATACTTTTTCTGAGACTACTGAGATGATAATGTGGTTTATGTTTTCGATTATGTTGACATGGTATATTACATGAATTGATTTTCAGATACTAAACTAATTTTGCATTTCTGGGATAAACCCCATGTTGTTATGGTGTATAATTCTTTTTTATGTTGCTATTTGCTAGATGGCCAGGATCTTGTTGAGGACTTTATATACATATTCATGAGAAATACTGCTCTACAGTTTTCTCCTGATTATCTGATTTTTCATATCAGGATAAAAAATAGCCTCACAGACTGAGTTGGGAAGTGTTCTCTTCTTTTCTGTCTTTTTTTCTGGAAGTTTTTGTGAAAATTAATAATAATTTTTCTTTAAATGTTTGGTGGAATTCAGCAGTGAAGACATTGGAGCCTGGACTTTTCATTGTGGGTAAGTTTTTGATTATTAATTAAATCTCTTGTTTTAGTTCTATTCAGATTGTATATTCTTGAGTCAATTTTGATAGTATTCTTTTCTTAGGAATTTTTCCATTTAGTATCTATTATCTAATATATTTGCATAAATAGTTCATAGAATTCCTTTATCATTATTATTTTTTATTTCTGTAATTTTAGTAGTGGACCTTCTATCATTTCTGAGTCCTCAAAAATTTTCTTGGGCAATATAACTAAAAGTTTATCAATCTCTGATGTTTTCAAAGAAACTGCTTTTGATTTCATTCATTTTTCTCTTCTCCATCTTATTAATTTCCACTCTAATCTTTATTATTTTTTTCTTCTGCTTACATTAGGTTTAGTTCACTAGTTTTATCCAGTATCTTAAAGTGAGAGGTTAGATTATTAGCTTCTTATCTCCTTTCTTTTTTTAATATAGGAATTTAGAGGTATAAATTTTCCTATAGGTACTGCTTTAGATGAATCTCATTCCATAAGTTTTGGTATGTGTGTCTTCATTTGTATTCATCTTAAAGTATTTTTAAATTTCCCTTTGGATATTTTCTTTGACCCTTTGGTTAATTAGCAATGTACTATCTAATTTTTATATATTTATAAATTTTCTAAATATCTCTCTATAATTGACCTCTATTTTCATTCTACCTTGGTTGGAACATGCAGGTATATTATTTCTATCCTGTCAAATTTATGGGACTTCCCTGGTGGCTCAGATGGTTAAACGTCTGCCTACAATGCGGGAGACCCAGGTTCAAACCCTGGGTCAGGAAGATCTCCTGGAGAAGGAAATGGCAACCCACTCCAGTATTCTTGTCTGGAAAATCCCATGGATGGAGGAGCCTGGTAAGCTACAGTCCATGGGGTTGCAAAGAGTCGGACATGACTGAACGACTTCACTTCCACTTTCTTTCAAATTTATAACCCTAACATATAATATATAGTCTATCCTGAAGAATGTTTCATATGAACTTGAATGAGAATTCTGCTGTTGTTGGATGGACAGTTTTACAGGTCTATGGTTGTCCCTCTGTATTTTCAGAGAACTGGTTCTAGAACCCCATGAGGATATCGAAATCTGAAGATGCTCAAGTATCTTATATAAGGTGGCATTATGTTTGCATATAACCTATGCATATCCTTCTGTATACTTTATTTTTTTATTGGAATATAATGTTGTGTTAGTTTCTGTTGTTCATTGAGATGAATCAGCCATATGCATACATATATCCCTGCCTTCTTGGACCTCCCTCCCACCCCCTCATCCCACCCCTCTAGGTCAGCACCCAGCACCGAGCTGAGCTCCCCTGTGTTATGGTGGGAAGCAGCTTCCCACTAGCTATCTCTGTTACACATGGCAGTGTATCTATGTCAATCATATCTCCCAGTCTACCCCACCCTCCCCTTCTCCGCTTACTTTGTGTCCACATCTCCGTTCTCTACATCTGTACCTCTATTCCTACCTTTGAAATAGATTCATCTATACCATTTTTCCAGACTTCACATTTATGCATTAATATATGATATTTGGATCACCATCATCAAAAAATCTACAAACAATAAATGCTGGAGAGGATGTGGAGAAAAGGAAACCCTCCCATATACTTTAACTCATCTCTAGATTACTTATGTTACCTAATACAATGTGAATGTTATGTAAATAGTTGTAATTGCAGTGTAAATACTATGTAATTTGTTGCCAGTGCATGGAAAATCCAAATTTTCATTTTGGAACTTTATGGAATTAAAAAAATGTATTTTGGATCCACAGTTGGTTTAATCCATGATGCAGAATCCAAGGGCATGTAGATTCAATGGTAATTTGGTGATAGTTTTTGTTCAAGTCTGGTTTTGTTCTGCCTAGTTGTTCTATCCATTATTAAAAATGGGGGGATGCTGAAGTCTCTGTTATTGTTGAGTTTTCTATTTCTCCCTTCATTTCTGCCACGTCTTATTTTATGTATTTTGGTACAGTCTTACTAGGTGCATATTTGTTTATAATTGTTCCACTTTCCTAGTGATTTTACCCTCCTGTGATTATAAAATTTCTCTCTTTTATCTCGAGTAACATCTTTTGTCTTAAAGTCTATTTTGCCTCACATATAGCCGCTTCAGTTCTCCCATGGTTACTGTTTGCATAATATACCCTTTCCCAGTATTTCACTTTCAATTTATTTGTATCTTTGAACCTAATTTGTATATCCTGTAGACAGTATGTACTTGAGCTGGGAATTTTTAACAGTCTAGTCTGATAATTTCTGTCTTCTGGTTGAGTTGCTTAATCCAGTCACATGTAATGCTATTATTAATAGAGTTAGATTTATATCTGCCGATTTACTTTTTGTTTCTATATCTCGTCTCTTTTGTTCTACTATTCTTCCTTCACTGCTTTCTTTTGCATTATTTTCTAATGTACCAATTTAACTAAATTTTTTCATTACATTTTAAGTTATTATTTTCTGAATGGTTGCTTAAGGCTTACTTTGCACATCTTATCTCCTCAAAATCAGGCTTATACTAAGTTTTGTTGAGATATGGAAACATTACTCCTATAGCACTCTATCCTTGTTTCCCCTTTTTGTGATATTACTACCCTAAACATTACATGTACAAATGTTACAAATTGAATAATACACTGTTTTAAGTATTGCTTGATATAATTTTATGACTGAAGAAGCCTTTTTAAAAGAATAATTGAAATGTGATACTGTCTTAAAAAGGGTTTTAAAGCCTCTTTAGAGATGACTGTTACTGTGGCATTGAACTTTGGCGATGATTTGCAGGGTGCCCTTTATCCTTTGAGTAGCACTGCTATGGTTGCCTCAATGTTACTACCAGTTAATTGCTTCATATCTCATATTGTGTGACTTGCAATAACAAGGCTAGACGGCAAGAACAACTTAAGCTGTTTAAAAGCATCCTAAAATAATGATGGGTTCAAATCTATTGTGTACCTAATAATCAAAGGTAACTCAGTCCCTCCACCAGTATCTTTTTTGTGGATAAAAAATATATAATAGAAATTGAAATGTCAGAGGGAGCCTTGAATTTTTGTTTATATTTTAAACTTTGAATGGGAAAGGATATCATGCAAAGTATGAAATAAATTTACTTTGTGCCTTTATGAAATAGTGTAAGAGGGTAACAGTGTATGTTCTGTTTTCTGATTTTATCTTTTTCCCTCTTAATTATCTATACAAGTTATGACACTGTCCATGTATTACTGTTTTGGTCTTGCCTAATCTTGAGGGATTGTATCTTGTATATCTTGGTTCCTATAGAACCTAATAACCACTAGCACATAGTAGATCCTCAGAAACTCTGTGTGGAATATTGTAAGTATTTTAAATTGATTCTTAAAGATGTGCCTCTGTTTCCCCTTAAGAGCTTTTGTGCATTCTCTAACTTAATACCAAGGATGATCTTATTCAAGAAAGTGCAAATACAATGCTTTTATTTCACATCTTCTAGTACTTTCACTCATACGATGATTATTATAATAAGAAGCCAAGTATGCTTCCACAAAACTGATTCTGTTTAAGCATAAGCATATGTAGCTGTCTGCTCAGGTTTCACTTTAGATGAAAATAATGTAACAGGTGAATTACTAGGTAGGAAGAATGGTCAAACGAGGACAGTGCCCTGGGGTTCTGCAGCCAGGGCAGATAACCAGATAGAATGGCTAGTAACTAAAAGTGTGAAGAGTGAGGTGACAATGGTGATGGTGGGTACAGCTATTAATTATAAGAGGTGAGGTTCATACCTGGGAGAATTGAGCACCTGCCTCAGTCTGTTCATAAAGTGTCTACCTCTCCAGAGAACAGAAGGAAGTATGAGTTCAGGATCCAGGTTTTAATCAGTATGTGGCATGTGTTTTGAAGACACAATAGCACAAAAGAACGTTTTACATTACAGGTATGACATTTTTCTTTTTATATTTCTGATGTGTAATGAAATGGTCTTATTCCATAGTCAGTTTTGTTTGAAGGAGAATGAAAATTGACATTTAGATGCCTCTTCCAGATAGGTTTGTTAACATATTTAACTTAACAAGCATAAGGAACTAGTAGTTTTGCTATTTTCCTGTCCATTTTTTCAGATAAGGAAAAGGAAGTTCAATGAATTTAAATGAAGTGGTCAAAGTCACATAGCTAGGCAGTAGTAAAATACTGGGATTTACACCACTCTCTTACACTGTGGATGACAGAAAATGGGAAATTCAGAGACTTTAGCTTTTACCATGAAAAAGTAATCAGCCCCAGTTGTGCCTTACTGCTATAAATAACTAGAAAACTGGACAAAATATATGAAACCTCAGGTGTTAGATGGCAGACGCTATAGGACCATGATCTTTAAGAGAAGGGAAACAAAATGAACCTTAGACGGTACCATCTTTCCACCTGAAAAAATTTCCTGCAAGAAAGGAGGAACCCAGGGGAAGTCTTGCTTAGTGGAAGAATGAGAATCAGAGTTCTGGGGCACCAAGGCAACTGAAAATACAAAAATAGCAGAGAGGCGGCGGCTAAATCCAAAAGGAGCATAACAGTCTGCATCGAGGTGTCTGGAGTCTGTGACTGATTACTGAACCATGCACGTATAGGATGAAACTTCATGAGGTCATGCTCAAAACTACTGGGAGCTCTAAGCTGAACATCCCTAGAACTCACATGGGAATGGGGGATATGTGAGTTCCAACTAGCCAGAGACTTTGTTGAACACCTGAGACATCAGAAGATATTAAAATACATGGACTTAAAAGTAAAGTTAAGCTAGATTCTGAGTAAAGGATACTCTGGACTGTGCTGTGCTTCGTCCCTCAGTTGTGTCCAACTCTTTGTGACCCCATAGCCTGCCAGGCTCCTCTGTCCATGGGGATTCTCCAGGCAAGAATAATGGAGTGGATTTTCATGCCTTCCTCCAGGGGATCTTCCCAACTTAGGGATCAAACCCAGGTTTCCCACATTGCAGGCAGATTCTTTACTGTCTGAGGCACCAGGGAAGCCTGAGAATACTGGAGTTGGTAGCCTATCCCTTCTCCAGGGGATCTTCCCAGGAATTGAACCAGGATCTCCTGCAAAGCAGGTAGATTCTTTACCAGCTGAGCTACCAGCGAAGCCCCAAAAGGTACTCTAGACCTGCCCTAATAAAACCTAAAACTAAGCTTTGAAAGCATCAAGCTGATCTGCAAATAATTTAAGTCCCAAACAAAATGAAGTTCAATACTCTTTAAAAGAAAGACACAAAATTCAATCAACAACATGATATTTACAATGGGAGGGCATAGCAGAAGCACAAAACTGCAAAGCTTTTACTTTTTACTTGATGTGGTATAATGTTACTGGATGATAGACTGAAATATGTTAAAGATGCATATTGTAAACTATTGAGCAACCATTAAAAAACATCTAAGTAAAACAAAAACCTTGGCATCAAATTTAAGCAAAAACAAACCCCAAACAAAAAATAAAAATAAAAGAAGTATAGCTATTGAGCTAAGTTTACATATTATTTTGAAAACTATAAGATATCACTTACAAGAGCCTTGCTGGGTAGAAGATTCTTGGTTGTAGGCTTTCTTTTTCATCACATTTAAGTATCTGGTCACTCCCTTCTGACCTGCAGAGTTTCTGCTGAAAAATCAGCTGATAGCCTTATGGGACTTAACTTGAATGTTATTTGTGGCTTTTTCTTTGCTGTTTTAATTTCTCTCTTTATCTTTAATTGTTGTCATTTTGATTACAGTATATCTTGGTATGTTCCTTTTTGGTTCATTCCATGTGGGACTCTATGCTTCCTGGACTTGGGTGACTGTTTCCTTCCTCAGGTTAGGGAAGTTTTCAGCTATTATGTTTTCAAATATGTTCTCAGCCCCCCTTTTTTTTCCAATCTCTTGTGGAACTCCTATAATGGGAATAGGACTGTGATTGATGTTATCTCAGAAGTCTCTTAAACTGTCCTCATTTATCTTCATTTCTTTTTATTCAGCAGCAGTGATTTCCACTCCTCTATCTTCCAGCTTACTGATCCTTTCCTCTGTATCATTTAGTGTACTGTTGATTTCTTCTAATGTTTTTCATTTCAGGTATTGTATCAGAATACAATTTTCTATTTGGTTGTTCTTTGCATTTTCTAACTCTTTGTTTCAAAGCTTCTAACTACTCACTCTGTGCATCCATCCTTCTCTCCTGAATTCTTTCATTATCTTTACAACTGTTTTCTTGGGCAGATTGCCTGTCTTCCCTTCACTTAGTTCTTCTGGGGTTTTATCTTGTTCCTTCATCTAAAGCGTGTTCCTCTGCCTCCTCTTTTTGCCTAAATTTCTGTGTGTATTTTTACCTATGTGGTAGGTTAGTTATGTCTCTCCGCCTTATAGAAGTGGTCCTCTATAGGAAAAGTCCTGTCCGTCCCTGCAGTGCACTCCGCTCTCATCACCCAAGCTACATGCTCTCGGGGTTCCCCCTAAGAGGACTGTGTGGGTCCTTCTGTTGTGGCAGGCTGAGTAAGTGGGTGATCTGATAGGTTTGGTTGACCCCCAGCCCAGCTGGTTGTCAGGCCTTGCCTTGTGCAGATGCTGCTGGTGCTGATTAGCAGGGCCTGGTCATGAGGTGGCTGATGCAGACCCCCAGGGAACCCCAAGCCTAGTGCTGGCCCACTGCAGGGAAGACTCTAGGGCTTTTGCCCCCACACTGGTGGATGAATCCAGGTTCTGGGGTTAGAAGTGGGCAACTGACGCCAAGCTGGGTCCCAGAGCCTGGCTACAGGTCCCAGGGATCCCAGAGCTGGTGTCAGATTGCTGGTGGGTTGGAGGGCTGGGTGGGGAGGGCAGTTCCTGACTCAGTCTGAGATGTCCTGGAGCTTGTGTCAGCCTACTCGTGGGCAGGGATGGGGCCCCGCTGGTCCGAGGGTAGGAAGAGGACTGCTGGTGTGCAGACTGGGTTCTCAGGCTCTGTGGGGTCGTGGTTTTCCTGGGTCTGGTGTCTGCTCCTGGTGGATGGAGACGAGACTAGATGCTAATACAGGCTTCCTGGAGGGCAGAGCTGTGGTCTGACCCCTTGTGGATGGAAGTAGCTGGGTGTTTGCCTTGTGGTGAGCGGGGCCCTGTGGGGAGGCAGCTGTGAGCTCAGGAAGACCTTGTGCAACCTGTTTGCTGCTGGGTGAGGCGCTCTTCCTGCCCTGTTGTTTGGCCTGGGGTGTACCAGCACCAGGGTCTACAGGCTATGACCAGGTCTTGGCGCTAATAAGGCAGAGGGAGGGCCCACCTGACGCCGCCAGCACGGCCTGCGGCTTCCACGCATGCGTGTGGATTGAGCTACCGAACATGGCGTCTCTCAGCATCTGTGTTCCAAGCCGCCTGCCCCATCCTCTACTGGAGAGCCTCCAAGACCAGCAGGTAGGCCTTTCCTAGGTGCCTGTCAAACTTCTACCTTATTCTTTGGGTCCTGAGGGTGAGTTTGTGTGAGGAAGTCTCTATCGCCCACAGGCATGTGGTGCTTCTGAAATTAAGCCCGGGGATCTTCAAAGCCGAACGCTCTTCCCGGTGCATTACCCCTGGCTGAGGAGCCTGAAACGGGCCTCAGAATTCTCACTCCTGTGGGGAGAAACTCGCGCTATAATTATTCTCCAGTTTGTGCATAGCACACTGGAGGGCATGGGGGTTGATTATATCATTAATTTGCCCCTCTTGGTTGTCTTATGGTGGTTCAGTTCAGTCCAGTCGCTCAGTCGTGTCCAGCTCTTTGCAGCCCCGTGGACTGCAGCACGCCAGGCTTCTCTGTCCATCACCAACTCCCGGAGCTTACCCAAACTCGTGTGCATCCAGTCAGTAATGCCATCCAATCATCTCGTCAACTATCAGCCGCTTCTCCTCCTGCCTTCAATATTTCCCAGCATAGGGGTCTTTTCCAATGAGTCAGTTATTCACATCAGGTGGCCAAAGTATTGGAGCTTCAGCATCAGTCCATGCAATGAATATTCGGGGCTGATTTCCTTTAGGATGGACTAATTTGGTCTCCTTGCAGTCCAAGGGACTCTCCAAGAGTCTTCTCCAACACCACAGTTCAAAAGCATCAATTTTTTGGCACTCAGCTTTCTTTATAATCCAACTCTCACATCTGTACATGACTACTGGAAAAACCCTAGCTTTGACTAGATGGACATTTATCAGTAAAGTAATGTCTCTGCTTTTTAATAAGCTATTTAGGTTGGTCATAGCTTTTCTTCCAAGAAGCAAGCCTCTTTTAATTTCATGGCTGCAGTCACCATCTGCAGTGATTTTGGAGCCAAAAATAAAGTCTGTCACTGTTTCCATTGTTTCCCCATCTATTTGCCGTGAAGTGATGGGACCAAATGCCATGATGCTAGTTTTCTGAATGTTGAGTTTTAAGCCAACTTTTTCACTTGCCTCTTTGACTTTCATCAAGAGACTCTTTAGTTGTTCTTTGCTTTCTGCCATAAGAGTGGTGTCATCTGCATATCTGAGGTTATTGATATTTCTCCCGGCAATCTTGTTTCCAGCTTGTGCTTCGCCCAGCCTGGCATTTCGCATGAGGTACTTTGCATATAAGTTAAATAAACAGGGTGATAATATACGACCTTGATGTGGTTACTCCTTCGTTTTTAGCAGTGGAAGATCTTTTCTGGTAGGTTTTGGTTTTTTTTCATGGATGGTTCTGCAGATAGTGATTGTGGTATGCTCATGAGAGGAAGTGAAATCAAGTTCTCTTTACTCCGCCATCTTGACCCGTCTCCTAACCATTCCAGCTAAAAGGCAGAGATTGTAAGAATGAATTAAATATGTAAACTCAACTATAATGCAGTCCTTAAGAGATGTCTTATAATACATGAAAATAAAATATATGTATCAATATTATTGTATATACTATACATTTGATGTTAAATGATGGGACAAGATAGACAATGCAATTATAAACTAATGATTGTGTATATTTAACAATGTAGAGTTAATGACAAATAATAGTAGGAATACAGAGATGCTCTTTCATAATAACAAAAGGGTTAAACATAAATGAAACATAAAAATTCAAAATGTTTGCATCGAAAGTCACAACTTCAAGTACTGATCAAACACCAAAGGGAAACACACAAATCCAGTTATATTTGAAAATGTCAGTTATTAAGAGAAAACTACACAGGAAATCAATAAGGATATAGAAAACCTGAAAAGCACTATCAACTCACTGATGATTTAAAAACCTAGCCACAGCAGGATATACATTCTGTTCCAGGACATGGGGCATTCACCAAGATAGACCTTATTCTTAGCCATAAAGCAAGTCTCAAAAATGAACTGAAATCATATAGATTGTGTATTTAATTCCTACCACAATGGAACTAAATTGGAAATGAATAACAGAAAGTTACTTTAAAATACCTAAATATCTGAAAATTAAATAGCCCTCTTCTAAATAACCCCACGGGTCAAAGAATAGATGACTAGAGAAATTAGAAAAATACTATTAATTGAATAACAATGAAAACACGTGTAAAATTTGTGTTTAAATGGTGTTTAAAGGGAAATTTTATTTTTAAATCCTTACTGTAATGAAGAAGCAAGGTCTAAGATCCATGATCCAAGCATTCATCTAAAGAAGACAAAGAAATGCAAACTAACTCCAAATTAAGGAAAAAATAGGAACGAACAGGTGTTAACAATATGAAGGAAATCAATGAGCTAAAAATGCATAGGGTTTTTTTTTTTTTTCTCCAAAAACACAGTTTAAAAGCATCAGTTCTTCAGCACTCAGCTTTCTTTTTTTTTTTTTTTTTTTTGCTCATGTAAGTAGATGGTTCTCTTTTTTTTTTTTTTATTTTTAGTATTTTCTTTGATACTTTCTTAAATTCTCTGTGCTGTTTGATAATTCAAAGTCCATGTCATTTCTGAGTTGGGTTCTGATGCTTGATTTGTCTCTTCAGACTGTGGAGTTTTAGCCTTTTAGCATGTCCTGTGTTTTTCTGTTGTTGTTGCTGAAACCTGAGTATGATATACCCAGTAATAAGAATTAACGTAAATAGGTTTTTAGCGTGAGGTTTCATGTTAACATTAAACAATAAACACAGCCCGACTAGGCATTGTCCTTTTTTTCTTCCTTGTTAGTTTTGGATGTCCTAAAGTACTCCTCCTCAGATAGTCTGTTTTGCTGCTTGTTCAACTGTAATCTGCTATCATACTGAAGCCCTGTTTTATTGGTGGCAAGGTGTAGATAGGAGGGAAAATGTTCTCTAATTGATTGATTAAATCCACCTGTTAGTGGGCCTGTGACAGTGAGCCTTATCATCTTCACAAGCGTTTCTTAGCTGTTCCCCTCTCCCTTAGGTTAGACAAGTCTAGAGGGGGCTGAAGTGGGAGAAATGCTCTTCCCTCAGGTGAGATCTGGTTCTGGTAAAGTCTTGTTCCCTTGGAGAGTAGGGCCAGCAGACCTTTGTTATGGAGAACGCAGAGAGTATGTTTCACAACGATTGTCTTTCACCTTCTCTGCCAAAGTCACAAAGGTATCTTTCTCTGCTCTTCACCGTGAGAGCTTGGTGGGATTCTTGGACATAAGCTCATAGAAGTGTGAGAGATCTGCCCCCAAGACGGAAGCCCCCAAGAGTTTCTCACTGTAACACTAGCTCTCCTCACTCAGCCTCTAACAATTCATCAAAAGTGTCAATCAGTGCTACCACCAGCTAATGGCTCCACCTGCTTCTGCTTCAGGTAAGTAGATCTTAGCTGTATCGTTCTGGATTTACCTGATTCTTATCAGATGCAGGGTGGTGATTTATTTTTAGAACTCATTTCTCTGAGTGCAAGAAAAGTCATTGGTTTTCAATTTATTTTTTCTTTTTTTAAGGGTGGGAGTGATGACTTCCAGACTAATTACATTTTGGATATGAAACCAAATCCATCCACTGAGGTTTTTTTTTTTTTTACTTTGGTTATTTTCATTTTTAATCTCTAAAATTTCCATTTGCTTCTTATATAAATATTCTACTTCTGAGACTTTCTGTATTTCATTTATTTCTGGTGTATTTGTAACTGCTCCTTAAACATTTTAATGATGGCTGCTTGAAAATTCTTGTCAGATAATTCCAGCATTTGTGTCATCTGGTGTTTGGCTTCTGTTGAATTCTTTGCTCATTCAATTTGAGATGTTCCTGATTCTTTACGTGACAAGAGTTTTTGATTGAAACCTGGGCATTTTGGGTGCTATATTATAATATACTGCATCTTGTTTAAATCTGGTGTTTTAGCAGATCTTCCCTGACACCACTCCACTGAGTGATGAAGGATACCATATCATTACTACCAGATGGCAGTGGAAGCCCAAATTCTTCACTTGGCTTCCATTGACACCAATGTACAGTGGTAGGGGGTTGCCCAATAGACTTTAACTTAAACCACTCTGGCCATTCCTTGGGTCCTCACATCATCAGTTGGTCTGCTTTCTCTCCACCTTCTTATGTTTTATATATAACATCCAGGCTTTTAATACATGGTTCTTGGTGTGAGGAAGTGTATTTATTACATTCCTAAAAACAGACAAACAAACATGTTTATGCGACCTGTAATGCCTTAATGTGTGCTGCGTTCCTTCAGTCGTGTCCAGCTGTTTGCATGTAGACAGTAGCCCACCAGGCTCCGCCGTCCATGGGCTTCTCCAGGCAAGAATACTGGACTGGTTGCCATACCCTCCTCCAGGGGACCTTCCCAACCCAGGGACTGAACCAGCTTCTTTTGTGTTTCCTCTCCTGCATGGCAGGTGGATTCTTTATCACTAGCACCACCCAGTACCTTAAGACCAAAAACACACAAAGGTATTTTAGGAAAAGAAAACTATAAATAGTATTCCTTTTGAACATAGATGCAACAATTTTTTATAAAATCCTAAGCAATTTAGGAAATTTAGGAAAGCAATATATAGAAAATACAATATACAATACAATATACAAAATGACAGGGAAAACAACATTTGAAAAATTAATTAGTGTAACTCACTGTATTACATATGTAACTATAAGAAAAAGAATGATTGTCTCAAAATATGCAAAAAATTCATTTGAAAAAAATTCAACACCATTGAATTCAACACCACCAAAACTTTAGAAAACTGGAACTGGTCAGGAGCTTCTTAATTCTAATAAAGGACATCTTTTACAAAGCTATAGCTAATCCCATACTTGCTATTCAATGACTGAATACTTTCCTCCTTAAGATCAGAAACTAGAGAAGAATTTCTGTTCTTAACAATTCTGTTTAATGTTATACTGGATGTCTTAGATATTTCAGCAAAGAAAGAAAAAGAAAGAAAAAACATACCAACTGGAGTAAACACCACCAAGAAAATTGAAAAGCAAGTCACAAACTGAGAGAGAACATTCACTTTACATGTAACCCACAAAGCCCTTTGTATTTAGCATATGTTAAAAACTTACACAAATCAATAATAATAAGAAAAATCAACCTGAAAAAAATGGGCAAAAGATTTAAATGAGTACTTCATAAAAAATTACAAATGAGAAACATAAAGATACTGAACTTGACTAGTTATCAAGGAAATGCAAATTAAACCTCCAATAAGACACCCTGTTTACTCACTAGCATGCTAAAACTAAAAAAATGACTATTATATGATTCATCAGTTTTATTCCTCTTTTATTTTTTTTTCCTGAGAATATCAAAGCATATATAAACCCAAAGTTTTAAATGTAAATTTTAATAGCAACTTTATTAAAAACAACCTCCTGCCAAAGAAATCTTAGAAATTTTCATAAAGAAGGTGGACCGCTCACACACAATTGAATTCAGGTGTTGAGACTGATAATGCCACACACACGAAAAAGTTAGAAAATATAATTCACATAATGAGACTTCCTGGAGCACATGGGAGAAGTGCTCCCTGAAAATGATATATAAACAAATGAAAAGTGTTCAGTCTTGCAAATTATAATGGCAATTGATGTGTGTGTATATGTGTGAAGAGATAAAACCTAGAAAAATAGTATGACTCAAAGTCCTTGAATTTAAATCCTGAAAGCACTTACTAGTTAGATGAATTTGGGCAAATTACTTCATCTTTCTGTCCCTCTTTTTCTACTTCAGCAAATAGGTCACATAATAGTACCTCTTGACTTACTGAGAAAACTCAATGTGTAGATATACTGCAATGCTTAGAACAGAGTCTGGGAAGAAATAAGCCATTGTTAAATATTAGCTTTTTATTTTTTTACAAGAATGTAGGGAGTTGCTTTCATGCATAATTGCTAGAAATATAAATTATTACATTCTATTTGATATTACTACAGAAAAAGAATCCCTTTAAAGTGTGTATAAATTAGTCCAACAACATCATCTCTGGGAATGTATATGCAAAATTAATTTGGTGTATATGTGATTAATTCTGTCCAAGAATATATAACCAATGTTTATAGAAGGAGTAAAAACTGAAATAACACAAATACCCAAATTTCCAATTATATGGGATTCAGTTTTGTAATATTTGTACATTATTTCCTTACATTTTCATGAGAATATGTAACAGTGTGCAACAGTGTACACTTTATATTAAGTATGGAAGGATGTCAGATTGAGGATTAATGATAAATTGATGCAAAAAATATATATACACAAAATCATCAACAACAAAATGGTGGAACCTATATAAGAACTTTCAGGACTCAAAGGAATTGTTTAGATAAAAGGTAGAGCCATATGTAGGTGAAAAATCACAGCTGTGTCACATGCTGACTACATAGCACTCATTAACAATGCACTTTTTGAGCCTCAGTTTTCTAAGGATTAAAATGGAAAAATACAGAGGATACATATTAGTTGTATGGATTTTTGTGAATACACTAATAGAGATGACACATACTAATAGAACATTTTAGGTGAATGTATAAATGATTATTCAAATTAATTTAAGAGACTTAAATGAGTACATTATGAAACCGTTTTCTGGGATGGTAAAAGTAAATGTTATGAAGATGGACAAACAAGCAAAAACTTAAGCTTTACACGTATCTATTCATAACGTTACTAGGATATTTAAATATTTTTATCATTCATTGACAAAAATAAACTGTAAAAATGTCTAAGAAAATTCTGAGAAAAGGGAGGAGGGCAAAAGGATGGTATTAAAATATACCATAAAGCTATAATTATTAAAGCAGTGTGATTTCATGGAAAAAATAGATGTGGAATGGAAAATTATAGCAAATATATTTTTATCTACTCATTGGTATTGACATATATATATGAATATGAGTTTAATATAAAAAGGTACAACTAAAAACCACTAATGGATTTATTGCCCATCTAATATCAGAAAAAATATATATACTTGAAAAAGTTCCTTACCTTATACTATAGCCAAAAGTTTATTTTAAAGATTAAGAAAATAAATGATAAAAAGAAGTAAAGGAAGATGAATATCTATCTGATCTCTAAAGAGTTTCTTAATGAAAGTAATTACAAAGAAAAATATCACAAACATAATTATATAAAACATGTCTGAAATAAAAGTAACATTAGAAAACAAAATTTGGGAAATATCTTTAGCAAATATGACATAGTCTTGAGGGTCTTACTATATGTTATTTTTTGCCTTAAAAATTATTCTTCTACAACTTTTCAAGCTGTCTTCATAACTCTTTGTTCTTTTTTAAAAATTTTGTTTATTTTAATTGGAGGCTGATTACATTACAATATTGTGGTGGTTTTTGCCATACATCAACATGAATCAGTCATGGGTGTACATTGGTCCCACCATTCTGAACACCCCTCCCACCACTCTCCCCATCCCATCCCTCTGGGTTGTCCCAGAGCACCAGCTTTGGGTGCCCTGTTTCATGCACTGAGTTTGCACTGGTCATCTATTTTACATAGGTAATATGCATGTTTTAATGCTAATCTCTCATTTTGTCCCACCCTTGGCTTCTCCCACAGAGTTCAAAAATCTGTTCTTTACATCTGTGTCTCTTTTGCTGTCTTGCACATAGGGTTGTCTTTACCGTCTTTCTAAATACCATATATATGCTTTAATATATTGCATTAGTATTTTTCTTTCTGGCTTACTTCACTCTGTATAATAGGCTCCAGTTTCATCCACCTCTTTAGAACTGACTCAAATGTCTTCTTTTTTATAGCTGAGTAATACTCCATTGTGTATATGTACCACAACTTCCTTAACCATTCATCTGCCAATGGACATCTAGGTTGCTTCCATGTCCTAGCTATTGTAAACACTGCTGCAACGAACATTGGGGTACATGTCTCTCTTTCAGTTCTGGTTTCCTCAGTGTGTATGCCCAGCAGTGGGATTGCTGGGTCATATGGCAGTTCTATTCCCAGTTTTTTAAGGAATCTTCACACTGTTCTCCATAGTAGCTGTAGCATTCCCACCAACAGTATAAGAGGGTTCCCTTTTCTCCACACTGTCTCCAGCATTTATTGTTTGTAAACTTTTTGATGGCAGCCATTCTGACTGGTGTGAGATGGTACCTCATTGTGGTTTTGATTGCATTCCTCTGATAATGAGTGATGTTGAGCATCTTTTTATGTGTTTGTTAGCCATCCATATGTCTTCTTTGGAGAAATGTCTCTCTAATGCTTTGGCCCATTTTTTGATTGGGTCATTTATTTTTCTGTTATTGAGCTGCACGAGTTGCTCATGTATTTTGGAGATTAATTCTTTGTCAGTTGCTTCATTTGCTATTATTTTCTCCCATTCTGAAGGCTGCCTTTTCACCTTGCCTGTAGTTTCCTTTGTTGTGCAAAAGCTTTTAAGTTTAATTAGGTCCCATTTGTTTATTTTTGCTTTTATTTCCATTACTCTGGGAGGTGGATCACAGAGGATCTTCCTGTGATTTGTCAGAGAGTGTTCTGCCTGTGTTTTCCTTGAGGAGTTTTATATTGTCTGGTCTTCCATTTAGATCTTTAATCCATTTTAGTTTATTTTTGTGTATGGTGTTAGAAAGTGCTCTAGTTTTGTTCTTTTACAGGTGGTTGACCAGTTTTTCCTGCACCACTTGTTAAAGAGATTGTCTTTGCTCCAATAAGTATATTTTTGCCTCCTTTGTTAATGAGGGTTCTGTAGGTGTGTGGATTTATCTCTGGGTTTTCTGTTTTGTTCCATTGATATATATTTCTGTCTTTGTGCTAGTATCATATTGTCTTGATGACTGTAGCTTTGGAGTATAGTCTGGAGTCAGGCAGGTTGATTCCTCCCATTCCATTCTTCTTTTCAAGATTGCTTTGCCTATTCGAGATTTTTGTGTTTACGTGTGAATTTTGAAATTATTTGTTCTAGTTCTGTGAAAAATACCATTGGTAGCTTGGTAGGGATTGTGTTGAATCTATAGATTATTTTGGGTAGTATACTCATTTTCACTGTGTTGATTCTTCCAATCCATGAACATGGTCTATTTCTCCATCTATTTGTGTCATCTTTGATGTCTTTTATCAGTGTTTTATAGTTATATATATACATATAGTTTTATATATATATAGTTATATAGTTATATATATAGGTCTTTTGTTTCTTTAGGCAAATTTATTCCTGAGTATATAACTCTTTATTCTTAAACATTTGCAGATTTTGTAACTTTATAAGAACAAATAAGTTAATGAACAATTAATAACAAGATTTAGCCTTAGAAACAAGGTGATTCAGGAGCATTGATGAAAATCTAAACATATTCTTTTCTTGAGTAGCAGAACTTCTTCTAAGTAAAGAATCACACAGATTGTCCTGAGTTTCTCACTCTGTATATGTAAGTATTTTAAAGTTGACATCAGTTGAAAGGAAAAGGAAAGCAAGGTCATAAGCAATGACTTGTTGATAAAATAAATATAGCTGATGTTAAAAAAAAAAATTCAACCCCACTTGTAGTGAAGGGAATGCAAATTTTAAAAACTTCAAACGCTCATGTTTCAGATTAGGAAAGCCATTCTGATTGTTAAATAGTACGGAAGGGCATGCCAGTGATGTTCACTCATTCCCTTTTGGGTCAGTAATGTTAGTTATGAGACCTTTTTCCCCAAGAAATGTGAATTAAAATTTACACACAATGATATCTGAAATAGAATTAATTATAATATAAAGAATAGAATGATTTTATTATTCTATATTAGAGAATAAATTAACACCCAGTCCTATGTTAAAATGGTATATAAAAATTAAATTTTTTAGAAAGAATATTTAATGATATTGAAAGTAGTTATAGTAAGTGGAACAAGCAGAATGCAAAATTTTTACTATATGTAATATTTATTTTTTAAATTAATTTTTATTGGAGTATTGTTGTTTTACAATGTTGTGTTAGTTTCTACCATATAGCAAAGTGCATCAGCTGTACATACACATAAATCCCCTCTTTTCTGGATTGCCTTCCCATTTAGGTCACCATAATGAATCTAGGTGTCTGAACTATACCATAGTTTCTCTTTAGTTATGTATTTTATGTAGTATCAGTAGTGTATATATGTTAATTCCAATCTCCTAATGCACCCCCACCCTTTCCCCCTTGGTATCCATACATTGGTTTCTATTTCTGCTTTGCAAATGAAATCATTTTTACCATTTTTTTAGATTTTATAATACATATATGCATTAATATGTTATATTTATTTTTCACTTTTAGATTTACTTCACTCTTTATGACAATCTCTAGGTCCATTCACATCTCTATAAATGACCGAATTTCATTCCTTTTTATGGCTGAGTAATATTCCATTATATATATGTACCACATCTTCTTTATCCATTCCTCTGTTGATGAGCACTTAGGTTACTTCCATGTCCTGGTTATTGTAGATGGTGCTACAATTAATGTTGGGGTGAGTGTATCATTTTGAATGACTTTCTCCAAGTATATGCCAGTGGTAGGATTGTTGGGTCATATGCTATTCTATTTTTAGTTTTTTTAAGGAACCTCCATACAGTTCTTCTTAGTGGCTATATCAATTTACATTCCTACCAACAGTGTGAGTTGTTTCCCTTTTCTCCACACCCTCTCCGGCATTTATTGTTTGTAGCGTTTTTGTTGATGGCCATTCTGACTGGCATGAGGTGATACCTCATTGTAATTTTGATTTGCATTTCGCTAATAGTCAGTGATGTTGAGCATCTTTTCATGTGTTTTTTGGCCATCTGTATATCTTCTTTGGAGAAATGTCTATTTAGATCTTCTTCCCATTTTTTGATTCTTTGTTTTTCTGATATTGAGCTGCATGAATTGCTTGTGTATTTTGGAGATTAATCTTTTGTCACTTGCCTCATTTGCAACTGTTTTCTCCCATTCTGAGGGTTGTCTTTCATCTTGTTCATGGTTTCCTTTGCTGTACAAAATATTATATGTATTCTTAATTCTGACTTTTAAAGTATTCATACAAAAAGGCTAAAAATATGGGTATGATTATGGGTATTACTTTTGCATAATTTTTTGTTGTTCTAACAATATTTCTTTGCATTGCAAAGGTATTTTTACAGCAATGCAAAATATGCTCTCTATAAAATTATTTTATAATGACCATCAAATCTTGAGTTAGTATATCATAAAAATATTTTAGATGATTTGTATAATTTGCTCCATTTGAGGCTTATAAAAGAATGAATTTCA
Source organism: Cervus canadensis (assembly GCF_019320065.1). Taxonomy (NCBI): domain Eukaryota; kingdom Metazoa; phylum Chordata; class Mammalia; order Artiodactyla; family Cervidae; genus Cervus; species Cervus canadensis. The sequence goes on along the minus strand of NC_057388.1, from coordinate 25,846,651 downwards.
TGAATGTATTAAACACCTGGTTAGTTGAAGAATTACAATAATTTTTCATGCTACTTTAAAAAAAAACTTGGTTTGTATTTAGATGTACTTGACATTATAAAAACAAATTCCTGTTTGGCTCTTTCCTCCTACACTGAAGAACACAAAGTCCTCATATGTGGAGGAGATAGGAAACTCTGGAATTATCTTCTCAAGATGACAGAGTTTATTGTTTAAAATTATTTTTTTAATATTTTGTTAGGTGGATACTGGTTAAATGCTAACACCTTGCTAATTGTCAATTTTTGACAGTGCTCTGTTTCTTGTGTTTGTTTTATCATTGTATCCTCAGTTGAAATAGCAGTTTCTCTTGAGTTTTAATGGAGTTGCCGCAGGTTGAGAGCATTCCCTAAAATGTCCTTAGCAAGAGTGATTTTAAATAATACTAAGTTTTCTAATTTCTGAAAACATTCAGGCTAACTGATAAAAAGGATTAAAGTATTAGTCTCATCACATCATCTTTAGGTATTCTTGTAAAAGGAAGACAAATAAAAATGTAACTTTTTCAAAAAGTCGGGAGTTTGAAAGATACCATGTTAGATGATGGATCCTCTTTCCTTTGATCCACTTCTGTGCCAAAGGCCCATAAATACTGTCATTCATATATAAAACATTAAAAAAAAAACTATCAATATGCATACCTTTTCATATTCACTAGAAATGGTAGATATTTAGGATGTGTATGTCAATTCACATGCTACTTAAATCACTCTATGGGATCCCTATCACATTTCTTCAATATTTTTTTCTAACTAGGTTTCTCTCCTCATTTTCTTGATTATTGGATTTTAGTTCTGTGTCCCATGTAAGTTTACTCAAACAGGAAAAAATACTACCATGATCCTCTTCCTATGGAACAGGGCAGTTTCCAGTGAGAGAGTCAAACATGCAAAACTAGAAATTGGTAAATAAGAAATCTAGACCAGTAAGAGTTGGTATTTATTTAATTGGTATTTATTTATTTAAACTGTTACACTTGCTTGTATGGTTCATTTATTTAATCTCAAATCAATTTCATGAAATAGACTGTTGAAGAAACTGATCTCCTCAGAGGTTATAAAACTGGTGTAAGGTCCTATGTCTGGTAAATAGAATATCTGAGTCTGGAATCTGACTCTGCCTGGCCTCAGAGCCCACACTCTAAATTACCAAACTGTGTTAAGAGATTGGGAACCGAGCTGAAAGTCTGGAAGCCACCCAGTGCTTTGCTCTTTTTTGTCAGAGGTTGAACTTACCACAAACAGAATCACTGATGCATCCAGTGTTTTCTAGTATCATATTCCAACTGATAACCATGATCCCTATAGTTAGGTCTTAGAACAAACAGAGTTCTCAGGCAGAACAGGAAGTATTCATCAGAAAACCTCCAGATACTAGCTGTCCCATTGGCTGTTGAATAGTGGAATTAAGCGGTATTGATCACAAATAATATGTGCAGCAAAATCACTTTAAGGCCATGTAGATGTGTACAAATTATGTCAGTCAATGTGCTTCATGGAATGAAATGGTAGAAAAATAACGGCCTTTGGAGTATAAATCACAGTTCTTTAAAACTCATTGTTTGGAAAAGGTACTTTCAGCAATCTTTAGCTTTTCATTGTAGCATGACCTCATAATGCCTGTTGAAGAGTTATTATGAGGGATAGTGACACTATTTTGAAAGCACCCATCTGACACAGTAAATCTGAACTATTATTATCATGTATACGATGAGTAATAGGTATTATTTATAGAATAAAGAGGACCTTCATCTGCTCTGGGTGGAGTTCTCACATTAAGAAAAGATGTAATGCATTATATGAGCAAAGAGGCACACATGCAAATGCAATTCTAATCATAAAAAGTAAAAATATGTATCTTACAATTAAAAGACAATTTTGTCAGTATGGAAGGGTGTGCTGATAATGTGTGTGTGAAAAATGACAGCATTAATTTCATTGTTCAGCCAACAAATTGTTACCCAGAGCCTAGTCTATTCCAGGTGGTAGAGATAGAGTCAGTCTCTTTACACTGAAGAAAAGTAATGTGGGCATATACCTAAATCAGGCCATTTTTAATTGGCTTATTCCCATTTCAAAGTGACAGGAAAGACCTTACTTTAGGGATTAAAAACAATGAAGTAAAATGTGGCATTCATGAATAAGAAAATGTTTAAAATTTAAACTTAATCAACTAAACCCTGAATTAATTTTTTGAAAATGAGATAATAATTAAAAAGGACAATTCATTTGTAAAGTGGATTATTTCTGATGGAAAATCTTGACATCTAAACATGGTATATTGTGCATTTCAATAGTTAATGCCATACTAGTTGTTATGATAGAAAATCTGCTCAATTTCAGTAATTTAACACAGTAAAAGTGACAGTCGCTCAGTTGTGTCTGACTCTGTGACCCATGAACTATACAGTCCATGGAATTCTCCAGGCCAGAATACTGGAGTGGGTAGCGGTTCCCTTCCCAAGGGGATCTTCCCAACGCAGGGATCGAACCCAGGTCTCCCATTTGCAGGGGGATTCTTTACCAGCTGAGCCACCATGGAAACCAAAAATACTGGAGTGGGTAGCCTATCCCTTCTCCAGTGGATCTTCCTGACCCAGGAATTGAACTGGAGTCTCCCGCATTACAGGTGGATTCTTTACCAGCTGAGCTACCAGAGAAACCCATAATTTAGCATAGTAGTAATGTTTATTTTGCACACAGAATGTTCAGTATAGGTGTCCATGTCGGTTATTTGAGGGATCTAGGCTTTTTGCCTGGGGCTTCCCTGGTGGCTCAGATGGTAAAGAATCTACCTGCAATGCAGGAGACCCGAGTTTGATCCCCGAGTTGGGAAAATCCCTTGGAGAAGGGAATGACAACCCACTCCAATATGCTTGCCTGAAGAATCCCATGCACAGAGGAGCCTGACAGGCTACAGTCCAAGAGGTGGCAAAGAGTCAGACACAACTGAGTGACTAAGCACACTTGCAGAATTTTTGCCTACGTAGGTCATCTTCAACCACATAGCTTCCAAAAGTCCCTGGATAAAGGAGAAGAACATGTGAGATTTAAGTCTGCAGCCTTGGAAATGATGGGCCATATTTCCAACCACACTCCAGCGGTTAGAACTTACTATCAGGAAGACTACAGTGTAGGTCAGTGGTATTCAATCTGTGATCCATCCACTGGCTGCCCATCTATAAAACTATTTGTTACTGATCTTTGGTAAGATCAGAAACTTGTTTTGGATGTGAATTAACTATGTATGTCAGTAAGGACACTGTTGAGTATAGTTACAACTAATCTTGATGAAGGAAGCCATTTGTTGATTTACATTCTGGTATAAACTTCTAATCATGAACCAGCACTTTGAGTAGCACTGACATAGCTGTGCGCTCCAGAGAAAGAGGAAACAGATTTGATGACAGTTAGCCAGCTTTGCTACATCCAACAGTATAATTCAGATAGATATATATATGGGAGTGATAATTGAGTCTGGGTTTTAAACATCTTTGAAGTCTTTTAATATTTAAATATATTGCATAAATGAAAAATTATTTGCAATAGATTAGTTTTTATAATGTTTGAAAATATAAAAGCATGGACAAATTAAGAATGATTTAAAATAACAATATAGGTTAACTAATTATCTTTACTATAAATTTTTAAAATCAAATCTTATTGTAATTTTAACATGTAGCAATTATGTTACACATACTCATATAGCTCTTGTTAACTGAGGTAACTCAATTAACTCATATTAAATCTAAAAATGTGAGACTTTTGACATGAAAGGATGCTACAGAATGCATTACAGATAAGAAAATAGCTACATTTGAAGTAAATATTTGCTGTATCTCAACTATGTAATTCATCAGGTTCTTCCTATTTCTAAAATAAGAATTCTTTTCAAGATTTTAGACATAACTATCATGAAGTATCTGAGTTAAATTCACCCATTCCAGTCCATTTTAGTTTGCTGATTCCCAGAATGTCGACAGTCACTCTTGCCACCTCCTGTTTGACCACTTCAATTTGCCTTGATTCATGGACCTAACATTCCAGGTTCCTATGCAATATTGCTTTTTGCAGCATCAGACCTTGCTTCTCTCACCAGTCAAATCCACAACTGGGTATTGTTTTTGCTTTGGCTCCATCCCTTCATTCTTTCTGGAGTTATTTTTCCACTGATCTCCAGTAGCATATTGGGCACCTACTGACCTGGGGAGTTCCTTCTTTAGTATCCTATCATTTTGCCTTTTCATACTGTTCATGGGGTTCTCAAGCCAGGAATACTGAAGTGGTTTGCCATTCCCTTCTCCAGTGGACCATTCTGTGTGACCTCTCCACCATGACCTGTCTGTCTTGGGTGGCCCCACACAGCATGGCTTAGTTTCATTGAGTTAGATAAGACTGTGGTCTGTGTGATTAGATTGGCTAGTTTTCTGTGATTATGGTTTCAATGTTTCTGCCCTCTGATGCCCTCTCGCAGCACCTACCATCTTACTTGGGTTTCTCTTACCTTGGACGTGGGGTATCTCTTTATGGCTGCTCCAGCAAAGCACAGTTGCTGCTCCTTACCTTGGATGAGGGATATCTCCTCACAGCCACCCCTCCTTACCTTGAACATGGAGTAGCTCCTCTCAGCCCTCCTGTGCCCGACTCAGATGACCATTATATCTAATACTATGGGCAGGAGTCCCTTAGAAGAAATGCAGTAGCCATCATGGTTAACAAAAGAGTCTGAAATGCAGTACTTGGATGCAATCTCAAAAATGACAGAATGATCTCTGTTCGTTTCCAAGGCAAACCATTCAATATCATGGTAATCCAAGCCTATGCCCCAACCAGTAACACTGAAGAAGCTGAAGTTGAATAGTTCTATGAAGACATACAAGACCTTTTAGAACTAATACTCAAAAAAGATGTCCTTTTCATTATAGGGGACTGAAATGCAAAAGTAGGAAGTCAAGAAACACCTGAATTAACAGGCAAATTTGGCCTTGGAGTACAGAATGAAGCAGGGCAAAGGTTAACAGGGTTTTGCCAAGAGAACCACTGGTCATAGCAAACACCCTCTTCCAACGACATAAGAGAAGACTCTACACATGGACATCACCAGATGGTCAACATCGAAAATCAGATTGATTATATTCTTTGCAGCCAAAGATGGAGAAGCTCTATACAGTCAGCAAAGACAAGACTAGAGCTGACTGTGGCTCAGATCATGAACTCCTTATTGCCAAATTCAGACTTAAATTGAAGAAAGTGGGGAAAACCACTAGACCATTCAGGTATGACCTAAATAAAATCCCTTATGACTCTACAGTGGAAGTGGAAAATAGATTTAAGGGACTAGATCTGAGAGAATGCATGATGAACTATGGACAGAGGTTCGTGACATTGTACAGGAGACAGGGATCAAGACCATCCCCATGGAAAAGAAATGCAAAAAGGCAAAATGGTTGTCTGAGGGGGCCTTACAAATAGCTGTGAAAAGAAAAGAAGTGAAAAGCAAAGGAGAAAAGGAAATATATTCCCATTTGAATGCAGAGTTCCAGAGAATAGCAAGGAGAGATAAGAAAGCCTCCCTCAGTGATCAAGGCAAAGAAATAGAGGAAAACAATAGAATGGGAAAGACTAGAGATCTCTTCAAGAAAATTAGAGATACCAAGGGAACATTTCAGGCAAAGATGGGTTCAATAAAGGACAGAAATGGTATGGACCTAACAGAAGCAGAAGATATTAAGAAGAGGTGGCAAAAATACACAGAAGAACTGTACAAAAAAGATCTTCACAACCCGGATAATCATGATGGTGTGATCACTCACCTAGAGCCAGACATCCTGGAATGTGAAGTCAAGTGGGCCTTAGAAAGCACCACTATGAACAAAGCTAGTGGATGTGATGGAATTCCAGTTGAGCTATTTCAAATCCTGAAAGATGATGTGAAAGTGCTGCATGCAATATGCCAGCAAATTTGCAAAACTCAGCAGTGGCCACAAGACTGGAAAACATCAGTTTTCATTCTAGTCTCAAAGAAAGGGAATGCCAAAGAATGCTCACACTACCGCACAATTGTACTCATCTCACACGCTAGTAAAGTAATGCTCAAAATTCTCCAAGCCAGGCTTCAGCAATATGTGAACCGTGAACTTCCAGATGTTCAAGCTGGTTTTAGAAAAGGCAGAGGAACCAGAGATCAAATTGCCAGTATCTGCTGGAGCATCAAAAAAGCAAGAGAGTTCTAGAAAAACATCTATTTCTGCTTTATTGACTATGCCAAAGCCTTTGACTGTGTGGATCACAATAAACTGTGGAAAATTCTCAAAGACATGGGAATACCAGACCACCTGACCTGCCTCATGAGAAACCTGTATGCAGGTCAGGAAGCAACAGTTAGAACTGGACATGGAACAACAGACTGGTTCCAAATAGGAAAAGGATTACATCTAGGCTGTATATTGTCACCCTGCTTATTTAACTTCTATGCAGAGAACATCATGCAAAACACCAGGCAGGATGAAGCACAAGCTGGAGTCAAGATTGCTAGGAGAAATATCAATAACCTCAGATATGCAGATGACACCACCCTTATGGCAGAAAGTGAAGAGGAACTAAGAAGCCTCTTGATGCAAGTGAAAGAGGAGAGTGAAAAAGTTGGCTTAAAGCTCAATATTCAGGAAACTAAGATCATGGCATCTGGTCCCATCACTTTATGATAAATAGATGGGGAAACAGTGGAAACAGTGGCTGACTTTATTTTTTTGGGCTCCAAAATCATTACATATGGTGATTGCAGCCATGAAATTAAAAGACACTTACTCCTTGGAAGGAAAGTTCTGATCAACCTAGACAGGATATTAAAAAGCAGAGACATCACTTTGCCAACAAAGTAATGTCTAGTCAAGGCTATGGTTTTTCCAGTGGTCATGTATGGATGTGAGAGTTGGACTGTGAAGAAAGCTGAGTGCTGACAAATTGATGCTTTTGAACTATGGTGTTGGAGAAGACTCTTGAGAGTCCCTTGGACTGCAAGGAGATCCAGCCAGTCCATCCTAAAGGAGATCAGTCCTGGGTGTTCATTGGAACGACTGATGCTGAAGCTGAAACTCTAATACTTTGGCCACCTCATGCGAAGAGTTGACTCATTGGAAAAGACCCTGATGCTGGGAGGGATTGGGGGCAGGAGGAGAAGGGGGCGACAGAGGATGAGATGGGTTGATGGCATCACCGACTCGATGGACATAAGTTTGAGTAAACTCCGGGAGTTTGTGATGGACAGGGCGGCCTGGCGTGCTGCGATTCATGGGGTTGCAAAGAGGTGGACACGACTGAGCCACTGAACTGATCATGAAGTATACCAAAGGAAGGATATGAGATAAGGTATGGATAATTAAACAGCAAAAACAAGGAAAAGGAAGACATTTAGAGAGTGACTTCATTTGTTTGAAGATAATTTTTGAAATATAGTTATGTCCACATTTAATGGTAGTACAAGGCATATTAAAAATTTAAATATATTTTGGATTAATCACCATTTTGAATTATCCACCCCATTTCTGTCTTTTAATGGGGAGAATCTAGTTTTTCTGGCTTGCATGTTGTACCATTATTGTGACTTATTAATTTGGGCATGGAAAGGGACTAGCATAATCATACAGAAGAGATAGTACTGCCACATTTAAACATGGGTGTATGCAGTACATTGAAGGGAGAAAAAAGTGACTTATACCATATGGGAAAAAACAAAAGCGCCTGCAGATGGAATTAATGGAATAAGATTTAGGTTGCACATGTAGATGATGTTTGACATTCCTCTCTAAAACATCTCATATGGAAAGCCCGGTCTGTTCTGGTTAATATAGCTTTGACATACCCAGTGAATTCAAATCTAGATTGCAGAATATTTACATTGGTCAAAGTTATTTCAATAATTTAGGATGAAGTGAATCTCTTTGGGATAAAAATGTAAAGATGTAGCTTTTCTTAATATTCATAAATACTGAAGATTCAAAAGTGAGAAAACATAGATCTTAGTCTAACTCTGTTTCAATGTAGAAAAATAATTTCACCATTCAAGATTTTGGTTTCTTCATCTGTATTAAAAAAGTTTACTTAAGCAGATGTTTTTTGATATTTTTGCTGTCCTTTGTTTTAATCACAGAACATCATGGGCCTCTTGGTAGAAATCTTGAGAATCACATGAAAGCAGAAAGCTGGAGCTTAATGGTAATATAGGTTTTTTTTTTGTATCAATAATTCTTAAACAATATACTCAGATATGAAGTCAGAAATTTCAGAGCCATCCTCTGTATTCCACCGAATGGAATTTATTTCCTCCTTGAGTTCACTCCACCCAGCTTCAGTTTTATTATCAGTGTTTATTGAGGGCTTCACTTGGAGCAACGTGTTGCACTGACTCTTGTGACCCCATGGACTGTAGCCTGCCAGGCTTCTCTGTCCATGGGGATTCTCCAGGCAAGAATATTGGAGTGGGTTGCCATGCCCTGCTCCAGGGGTTCTTCCCAGCCGAGAGATCAAACCCAGGTTTCCTGCATTGCTGGCAGAATCTTGCTCTCTGAGCCACCAGGGAAGTCCGTGGATACTGGAATGGGTAGCCTATCCCTCCACCGGTGGATCTTCCTGACCCAGGAATTGAACTGGGGTCTCCTGCATTGCAGGTGGATTCTTTACCACCTGAGCTATCAGGGAAGCCCCCACTTGGGCTAATAGGAGACCTCATTCCTTTTCCTTCAGACTTCTTTTCTCCCTTCAGCTATTAGTGTTTGCTCTTACTCTGTGTCAGCAAAGCATAATATGACTTACTTTCCTCCCTGAAACAGTACAAAGGTACGAGGTTCATTTTCAGCTGCTTCTGCCTCTGAAACATTGGGACAGAAAATAAGTATGACAGAATTTTAACAATTGAAGAGGTAACTATCTCATGAATGATCCACATTGACTTCTATCGTGTCTTCTTTTTTAAAAAAGTTTATTTTAATTGAAGGCTAATTACTTTACAATATTGTGGTGGTTTTTGCCATACATTCACATGAATCAGCCATGGGTGTACATGTGTTCCCCATCCTGACTCTCCCTCCCACCTCCCTCCCCATCCCATCCCTCAGGGTCATTCCAGTGCACCAGCCATGAGCACCTTGTCTCACACATTGAACCTGGACTGGTGATCTATTTCACATATTCACCAGTGGAAAGTCAGATTCCCTTTATGGTCTTTACTGGATAGTCAGAATCTCTCTTGAAAACTAGAAACATTCTTGAAAAGAGTTCTTAAACTCGGTCTCAGGAACCCTCCTTAGAAATCATTGAGCTTCCCAAAGAGTTTTTATTTATCTGGGTTATATGCATTAATATTTAATTTATTAGATGTGAAAACTTAGAACATAATTTCCTAAAGAAGAACTGTATTTTCTAAGAGTAAGAAGTTTAGTGAAAAGAGTGACATGATGTTACAAGTTCTGCAAATCTCTTGGTGTCTGATTTAAGGAAAAACACAGCTAGATATTGCTTCTACATTCAGTCTGCTCCAGTGTGTTTTGATTGGCATATGTGGGAAAAATCTGGCTTCACAAAGATATGTAGTTGAGCAAAGGAGGGATATTTCACTAGCCTTTGTAGATAATTAGCAAGTTTATTCCTTGATACTATACCAAAACTCAACAATAGTGGTAACTTAAAGATTAGTTTAAATTTGGGATTTGAAACCACATCAGTGCACTTTTCATCTCTGTTACATTAAAATCTATTAGTCTACCTTGTACTTTGAATAGATCTTTTACCATTGTGTGATTTTGTAACACTATATATTGATCATTTGGAAAATATTGGTTCAACAAGTTATGCAGAACTTCTAAATGTGGAAACATTTTACTATATAAAATAAAAAACTTATATTCATTAGTATCACCAATCTCATCCAGAAATCTTAAAGTATTAGGAAGCTGTCAGATTCAGAATGGTTAATGCAAATTTTCCAAAACTGAAAAATTTTATTTGAAAGATTGAATTTTATCATTGGCGACAAATGTGAAAAATTATTTTAGAGTGACAAGCCCATTTTGGTAAACTTTGAGGAAAATATCTGCTAAGTATCCAAGGCCAAAGAGCCAGTTTGTCTGGCAGTCATTCTTTCAAGTAAAAAAATGACCCCAGTTGCCCTTTCTGTCTCCTTTCTTGCTCAGAAAGAATGTTTATCACTCATCAGCAAGAAAGAGTGTTTTTATGCCAATTATCTTACACAGAGGTGGTCACAAAACATATGTTCAATATATAGTTTTTAATAAATATTGCATAGTATTGTGGTATCACTGATATACTAGATCAAGTTAGTCAGTTGTCCTTTCCCCCCATGTTAAAGTGCTAAAGTGTCCAATTCTGAAAGTCAACTATCATCTGTTTAATGTACCTTAATGGACATAGGTGTGTCTGTTTTGTATACATATTATTGTTTTTAGGCAACATTTATTTAAGGGAGGTAAATTGATAGGAAAAATCTGTTTCTATAAGAGCTTGTGTTTGCTTAAATTCTTAATATATCTCAAGTTTTCTGAGACTAAAAATTACCCCAACCACTAAAAAGAAAGGTAATTACGTGATACAATAGAGCTGTGAGTTACCATGACAACAGCAATCATATTACAATACACAAATGTATCAAATTAACACATTGTGCACCTTAAATTTACACAATGTGTGTGTCAAATATAGTCAGTAAAAAATAAATAAATCCAGAGAAGATCAAGAGAAATTCTAATGCCTTCTATTTAAAGGTTTTTCTAATTTTGGATAAATAGATTTAGCATTATACTACTACTTTAATGATAATTTATGCTATATTAAAAGCTCTCCATTACAAAAACAAATAAGCCTCAAGAATGACCATGACATATTCATGTTCAGCATTATAGAAGTTTGCTTCCTATCATTTAAGTCTCATAACTCCAGCAAAATCTTGGGGTTTTCATATTATTTTTAATTTTTGTTATTTCATTTTATAGTTTTGTTAAGTTTTCTTTTGGCTGTGCTGGATGTTTGTTGCTGCCCAGGCTTTTCTCTAGCTGTGGCACGCAGGGGCTGCTCTCTAGTTGTGGGTGGGCTGGCTGCCCTTTGGCGATGGCTTCTCTTGTTGAAGAACACAGTCTTTAGGCACCGGGATCAGTAGTTTCACCTCGTGGGCCCCAGAGCACAGGCTCAATCATTGTGGCACACGGGCTTAGCTGCTCCACAGGATGAGGAATCCTCTGGACTAGGGACCAAACCTGTGTCCCTCGTACGGGCAGGCAGATTCTCTACCACTGAGCCCACCAGGGGAGCCCTATTTCATTTTTTTTTTTTTAATCAAAAAAGAAAAAGCAGAAGAAACGATCACTTGGTAATGAGAAAGTAGCTAAAATATTCCAATACTCATGAGTTGGGCTAATGGAAAAATACAATAATGGAGCCAATTTGTGTCCTTTGTTTGATTTAAATTTACAAAAACTACACTGACAGTTTCAGAATTTTTATAAACATTTTACTGTTATTGGCTTTATTCTAGATATGTCTGTACAGGTAAAGGAAAACATAGAAGTAGATAAGTACTTAAGCATTTAACAAGGGTATTTGTTTATTTTTTTATTTTATTTTTTTTTCCATTTATTTTCATTAGTTGGAGGCTAATTACTTTATAACATTGTAGTGGTTTTTGTATACATTAATAAGGGTATTTGATCAGTGCAGACAGGGAAACCGATTTTTGTTTTCCTAAGCAGAAGATTTGGAAGTCCAATTTAGAAAACTGCCTCCACTCTTTTTACCCATTTCTTTTTTTTTTTTTTTTTATTAGTTGGAGGCTAATTACTTTACAGTATTGTAGTGGTTTTTGTCATACATTGACATGAATCAGCCATGGATTTACAAGCATTCCCCATTCCGATCCCCCCTCCCACCTCCCTCTCCACCTGATTCCTCTGGGTCTTCCCAGTGCACCAGGCCCGCGCATTTGTCTCATGCATCCAACCTGGGCTGGTGATCTGTTTCACCCTAGATAATATACATGTTTCGATGCTGTTCTCTCGAAACATCCCACCCTCACCTTCTCATTTCTGATAGATGGATGATCATGAATGTCTAACAGCCACTATTGCTTTGGGAGAATGGAGTGTAGAGAGTGGTGTGTGTGTGTGTGTTGGGAGAATGGAGTGTAGAGAGTGGGGAGTGTGTGTGTGTGTGTGTATAAGTTCTCTGGAAGTCAACATAAAGACCTTCTAGGGTATTATTTCTTGCGTTCAGAAAACTAAGCTAGGAGAAAGATTGCTGGCTTCAATAAAACCTAAAAATACATCCTAGGTTAGGATTGTGCCTTCAGGTATATAATATTTTTTACTCTAGCCTGTCTTTCTTAGAAAATAAACTTTTAGTGCTGGCTGCAGTATAATTCTCAACCTAATTGTCATATTCTTCTAGCTTCATTTTCACCTACCAGAATTGAGTTGAATGTGAGAAAATGTGAACTGTTTCTGCAAATAAATGAATCATTAAATAGACTTTGAACTGACAAGTAAAAGACTATTGGAATAGCTTACAAACTTGTTATTCTTCTTTATTCTTCATGGGTGTTCAAAAAATGTGGATTCTTGATGAAACTTGTTAAAATCATATTAACAATCATATTGTTAATCATAATAAAATCATATTAACACTTGTTAAAATCCAAAGAACCCATATCTACAAACAAGGATAAAGTAGATTGAGGTTTACAAGTCATTTGGCCTTTTTGTGGGGTGGGGTGTAATCTCACAACAGTTAGCTTCTTTGAGCTTCAGGATCTCCATTTTTAAGACATGAGTAATAATATCTTGTGAATATCAAAGGAGATATTATATGTTTAAATATGTAATATGGCCCCTGACATAACATAAGACATTTTATAATTTTCATTTTCTTCCCTTACGTTTCCCAAGATAATATTCCAAGTAAAAATTGTTTTAATTAAATTCATCGTCCCGTAATCATTGGAAATTAAGAATGGCAGTGGGGCTGAAATAACTAGGAAATAGCCTCAATATCAGGAATTGAGAGTTTAGAAAATTAAAAATATAATTTCTGAGCCAATAGGAAAACTTTTAATAGGAAAGCAACTCTTCAGTGGTTTGGTTACTTTCAGATGTAGCAGAATTGCTCTCCTAATTAAGTGGCAGTTACTGCCATTATACATTATTATGTTTAAATGGAGTATCTGGAAGATGTCTCAGTTAGACAGTCCTCCCAATTAAGTGTCCTATAGGTTAATAGGAATTGCTTCCTTTCCCTCAGATAGTGTGGTTTGGGAAGAATACCTAAGTCCCAGTCTTTAAAAGGTCAAAATTATGTTTCTCAGTTAACACTCCATAAAGTGGAAATGGGAAAATTTGCCATGACCATTGTGGTTTGTGTCAGTCTGGCTGCAAAACATGAAGACAACTGCATTCTGAGTTACAGTATGATATATATTTTGAGACAAAATAATGCTTAGAGAAATAGAAATATCAACAGAACTCTTTAGAGTCAAAATCTGACAGTTGTTAGACTATATTATTATTATTCAGGTTTGATGCAGTTTATATCAACTGCATTAAATTTGTGATTTAAAAAATTAGACAAGATGGAACACAATAATAAATGCTGGGGTTATGAACTAGCTTGCAAAGAACACTTGATTAGAAGAATGGTACATTCACAGATAATCGTACTATATGCAGCAGAAAATATTTTGCCCTGTGGCATCGAAACATTGAAAAATTTGGCCGTCGCATAGAGGATATTCAACACTCCTTGACTACTACTATGCCTCTAACTTTTGCACACACGGGTGACTCCTAAGTCACTGGAATCCTGGGATTTGGTTTACAAAATTTATAGATTACAAATGTGTAAGCTAAACACTTTGGATGAATCTAAGACCTGATATTTCATTCCACCTATGCTACCTCAAGCTATTGTCTGGGAAGAAGTCACAGAAGGCAAACACATCTTGCTCTTCAGGGCACACACACCATACACAACAGAAAAATATAAGGGAAAAATATTGCCCAAGAACATTATTAATGTAATTTTGCCAAGTAGTCTAGAAAATCATAGGATATTTGTCTTTTAAATATTAGCACAGAGCCGGGAGTGGAAAGTAGTGCAAAAGTTTTTAAAAAGTCATTCATTTATTATGTACTCATAAACCTAGGTTTTACATTATTAAAAGGAGTATACTCAAATTACATGTAACAATGGTATTCTTTTTTTTTTTTTTTATCTCGACAATGGTATTCTTAACAATCCTCCTTATCTCTAACAAGCTCAGTCTACTACTTGGCTTTGTTTATGGTGGTTTTGTTGCCAAGTGGTGTCCAACTCTTGTGACCCCATAGATTGTAAGGGGTCTGCCTGGCTTCTCTGTCCATGGGGTTTTCCAGGCAAGAATACTGGAGAGGGTTGTCATTTCCTTTTCCAGTGCTGTGGCTGCATGGGCCGGGAAATGAATGAATCCTTAAAATGCTTGTGATAAATCTTCATATGTTTTATGTAATTTTCTTAAAAAGCAGATGTCATTTTTCAGAGTTAAGAAATGTGAGAAAATCTTATTTTTCTGCTTTGAAAACTGAACCTTTTCTAATTGACAAGGTGATGGTGATTCTTTATTGGTATTCTTTCTTTGGCAGGATACACATACACACACACACACACACACACACACACACACACACACACACACACACGATAAGAAGAACCTAAATCATGAGCAACACTGCAAAATTTGTCAATAAGAGAGGTCCAGTTTCCAAGGAATTGAGGATTTCAGTCTCTAGATAAGGTTGAATCTTGGCAATCAAGGTGCTGCATTGTAGTGGAAGCTTTAGGGATATTAAAAATTGAACCAAAACGTATGTGTCCATCTTCCTCGAATGGCCTAGGGCACCTTTCATAGAGCCTAACATGATGTCAGAAATAAAGATGGAGTTCTCTGGTGGACAAGGGCTTGTGGGCCCAGACCTCATTTCTTGGGACGATGTTTAATCCTGACTGTCAGCAGGCAGACTTGCGTTGTCAGCCCCTTCAGGGTTTCCTCAGCTACAGAGCATTGTCTGGGCCCTAGGCACAATTTTCCAGAGGCAACTCATATCCAGTGACTAGCCACAGGGTGACATAAAACCTTGACCATTTCAGCTCACTGCTAGATATCTCTGAAGAGCTATTCTAATTCCAGACCTCCTTGTGGTGTTGGCAGAGGCTTTATAGGGTTTGCATTCCCAAGCTGAATTCCCTCTGGCCCTTTCGACTTCGTCTCTTTCCCTTCCAGTGGTATTAATTCCTGAAAACTTCGTCTCAGCCTCTGCTCCCAGAGACCCTAACCTGCAATAAGCACAGTACAAACTTGTTGCCTTTCTGGGTTTCTGTATCTCTATTTGCTCCTTTTCTTTGATTGTTTGTTTGTTTTATGTCTAATGGCTTCTGTTAGATAATACCTTAATTCTCAGGGTCTGTTTTGCCCGAAGATATCTGTCCTTCTCTTTGAATCATCTAGTAAGCCCTGTGTTCTAAGGTCAGGCATTCTTTGGTTCTACAGAGCTATTATCAAAAACTGCATGCAGTAGGATCTGTGTATGTTTGCTACTGATGAAACGTTATCCACAAAGTTACTTAACTCACTTTTTAAAGAGAGGGACTTAACTGCACTTTTTTAAGGGGTAAATTTTTATGTACCAAGGAGAGTCAAAAATTAATGAGTTAAGCATTCGGCTGAATGACCTAGGGAAATAACAAAAAAGTCCCATAGAAACAATAAATAATTAAATAAGAGCAAAAATTAATGAAATAGAGCAAAGGTCAGCAAACTGTAGCCTTTAGCCCTGTTGGCTATTTTGTAAATAAAGTTTTATTGGAACACATTTATGCCAGTTCATTCAGTATTGACCATGCCACTTTCATGCCACAATGTAAGGGTTGAGTCGCTGCTATAGTAGCCATATGATCTCCATAAAACACAGTTAAAAATATTTACTATATGGCCTTGACAGAAATAGAAAACAACCGATTCAGAGAAATGAAAACATAAAAGTTTAATCTCAAAAAGGACTCACAAATAGACAAAATTTTGGCGAGACTAAGAAAATTACAGAAGGCATAAATAATCATTATTAGAAATAATAAAAGGGGCATAATATAGTAAGAGAAAATTATAAAGAAATGTATATCATCACATTTGAAAACTTGGCAGCAGTGGTCAAATTCCTAGGAAGCTATAACTAAAATTACTAAAATGTAAGACTTATGAATTATCCCGACAACCATATAAAAGTAACTGAATTAGTAGTTAAACATTTTTAAATCTATTTTTAGTTGGTGGATAATCATTTTACAGTATTGTGTTGGTTTCTGTCATACACGAAGGTGAATCAGCTGTAGGTATGCATATGTCGCCTTCCCTTGATCTCCCCTCCCACTTCCTGTGCTGTCCCACCTCTGTAGGTTATCACAGATCACTGGTTTGAACTGCCTGAGTCATACGGCAAATTCCCACTGGTTATCTGTTTTACACATGGTAAGTGTATTAATGTTTCCACACTATTCTCTGCATTTGTCCCACCCGCTCCTTCCCACCTCCACCACCCATATCCTTAAGTGTGTTCTCTGTGAGGTTCATCAGTACCATCTTTCTAGATTCTATATGTATGTGTTAATATATGATACTTATTTTTCTCTTTCTGACTTCACTCTGTGTAATAGGCTCTAGGTTCATCCACCTCATTAGAATTGACTCAAATATGTCCCTTTTTATGGCTGAGTGATATTCAATTGTATATATATACCACTTCTTCTTTATCACTCCTCTCTCGATGGACATCTAGGTTGCTTCCATGTCCAAGCCATTGTAAATAGTGCTGCAGTGAACAGTGGAGTACATATGTCTTTTTCAATTATGGTTTCCTCAGAGTATATGCCTAGTAGTGGGATTGATGGGTCATATGGTGGTTTTATTCCTAGTTTTTAAGGAATCTCTATACTGTCTTCCATAGTGGCTGTGTCAATTTACATTCCCACCAACAGTGTAAGAATGTTCCTTTTTCTCCACACCCTCTCCAGCATTTATTGTTTGTAGACCTTTTGCTGATGGCCATTCTGAGTGGTGTGAGATGATATCTCATTGTAGTTTTGACTTGTCTTTCTCTAATAATGAGCAATGTTGAGAATTTTTCATGTGTTTTTAGCCATTTATATGTCTTCTTTGGAGAAATATCTGTTTAGGTCTTCTAGCCACTGTTTGATTGGGTTGTTTGTTTTTCTGGTATTGAGTTGCATTTTCCCAACTAGAAAACATTAGGTCCAATTTGTTTTCATGGCAAGTTCTTACAACACTTAAGAAACAAAAAAAAGTGCTCGCTTCGGCAGCACATATACTATATTAGAACAATACAGAGAAGATTAGCATGGCCCCTGTGCAAGGATGACACGCAAATTCGTGAAGCATTCCATATTTTTCAACTTTTGGCCTCTGTGGGAGAAGGCGAGGGTGGGATGATCTGAGAATAGCATTGAAACATGTATATTATCAAGTGTGAAACAGATGGCCACCCCAGGTTGGATGCGTGAGACAAGTGCTCAGGGCTCATGCACTGGGAAGACCCAGAGGGATGAGATGGGGAGGGAGGTGAGAGCGGGGATCAGGATGGGGAACACATGTACACCCATGGCTACTTCAGGTCAATGTATGGCAAAAACCACTACAATATTGTAAAGTAATTAGCCTCCAACTAAAAAAAAAAAAACAAACAAAAAGAAGATGATACTATACAAATTACTCCAGAGAAGAGAAGAATAGAAAACACTCCCTATTCATCTTAGGTGGCTTAAATAACTATATTTTCAAATGTAGATAAGAGTACAAGAAAGGAAATAATAGGTAAATCTCACTTAGATAAATGCAAAAATTTGATAGAATGATAGTTAAAAGCCCCTCAAGTCATGTATACAAAAACCCATGAAATAGAACTCATTAGGAAATTAATTACTGGTCATTATATTAATACATGACCAAAGAAACTCATAGGATCACCTCAGTAGATGAATGTAATGGTTAATTTTACATGCTAACTTGACTGGGCCATGGACTGTCCAGATATTTGGTCAAACATTATTCTGGGTGTGTTTGTAAGGAGTTAACATTTAAATCATTAGGCTAAATAAAGAGAATTGTTCTTCATAATTCTGTGACTGCTGCTGCTGCTAAGTCACTTCAGTCACGTCCAACTCTGTGCCACCCCATAGACGGCAGCCCACCAGGCTCCACCATCCCTGGGATTCTCCAGGCAAGAACACTGGAGTGGGTTGCCATTGCCTTCTCCAATGCATGAAAGTGAAAAGTGAAAGTGAAGTCGCTCAGTCGTGTCCGACTCTCCGCGACCCCATGGGCTGCAGCCTTCCAGACTCCTCCATCCATGGGATTTTCCAGGCAAGAGTACTGGAGTGGGGTGCCACTGCCTTCTCCGATAATTCTGTGGGCTTCATCCAATATGTTGAAGGCATGAATAAGACAAAAGACTAGCTTTCCCCTGATAAGAATTCTCTGCCTAGTGGCCTTCAAACTGAGACATAGACTTTTCCTGCTTATATAGCAGTCTGTCAGCCTTCAGACTCAGACTTGAACTGGGGCATCAACTGCATGTTTTAGACTTGCCAGCCCCCCTAAGTGAGTGAACCAGTTGTTACTCCCAACTTAGTCTTCATTGATAAAAATGTCAGCAAAATTTTTGTAAAACTCAACGAGTTGATA
Source organism: Cervus canadensis (assembly GCF_019320065.1). Lineage (NCBI taxonomy): Eukaryota > Metazoa > Chordata > Mammalia > Artiodactyla > Cervidae > Cervus > Cervus canadensis. The sequence continues at coordinate 25,827,829 of NC_057388.1, read as the reverse complement.
GTAAAATTTACATGAAAAAGCAAATGACTAAGAAATTCTAAGACAGCTGAAGGGCAACTTGGTACAACTTGCTTCATAAAATACTTAAAGTTATCATCAAGTTCTAGTAATTAAGGTAATGTAATATTTGTACAGGGCTAGAAAGAAACCAGGTTTCCCAGGTGGCACTAGTGGTAAAGAACACACCTGCCAATACAGGAGATGTAAAGAGACATGAGCTCAATCCCTGGGTCAGGAAAATCCGCTGGAGGAGGGCAACCCACTCCAGTATTCTTGCCTGGAGAATCCCATGGACAGAGGAGCCTAGTAGGCTACAGTCCATAGGGTTGCAAAGAGCTGGACATTACTGAAGCAACTTAGCAGTAGCATTAGCAGCAGAAAGAGACCAATGGAGTAGATTTATATACAATAGGAGAAATGTACAAAAATATCCATAAAAGTATTTTTCACACTAGCAAAAATCTAGAAACAGTGCAAGGGTTCATCAATCAGTAATGGATAAATGGAATTCATTGACACAATGGAATACTATACAGAAGTCAAAATAAACTGCACAGATACAAAACAATATGTGTGAATTGCAGAAATATGATTTTATATGAAAAAGCCTAAAAATAGTAAACATTTTATCCTTTTGATAAATTGAAAATAGATAAAATAAGATACACTTTCAAAAGAATACTTACATAGGTATTAAATCTGTGAAAAAGTAATGCATGAGAAGAATGGTAAATGTAAAATTCAAGAGAATGACTATCTTGGGGAGAAGTCAAAAGAATGGAATGGCAGGCAAGCAGTATTGTCAGATTTAAGTAATTTTCAAAGTCCTGACTTTTGTTTTGTTTGCTGAATTTTAGGTCGGGACTTATGATTGTTAAATACAAACATATAAATAACTATATAAAGAAAAGCAGACCATGCAGTGCTAGAAGTTGGTTATGAACTAAAGGATTATGATGGGGCTCCCCTTGTAGCTCAGTCGGTAAAGAGTCTGTCTGCAATGCAGGAGACCTGGGTTCGATTCCTGGGTCGGGAAGATTCCCTGGAGAAGGAAACGGCAACCCACTCCGGTAGTCTTGCCTGGAGAATCCCATGGAGAGAGGAGCCTGGCAGGCTACAGTCTATGGGGTTACAAGAGTCAAACATAACCAAGCAATAAAGCATACACACAAGGATTATAATGCATTCAATTTTGCATAACCCCAAATATACAAAAATGAAAATAAAATTCTGATTTAACAGTGGAATTCCTAGTAACATCTCAGATTCCTTTTGGAACTAAATTCAAATCAAATTAAAGTTTCTAAAATAGAAACTATTTTTTATCATTATTGCAGTGAGTGAGTGTTACTTCCTTCTTGTAGTTGTTCAGTCGCTCAGTGGTGTCCAACTCTTTGCAAGCCCATGGAATGCAGGATGCCAGGCTTCCCTGTCTTTCACTATCTCCCAGAGTTTGCTCAAGCTCATGCCCATTGAGTCGGTGATGCCATCCAACCATTTGTCTCATTGTCTGTCACCCCATTACTCCTCTGCCCTCAATCTTTCCCAGCATCAGGATCTTTTCCCATGAGTCAGCTCTTCCCATCAGGTGGCTAAAGTATTGGAGCTTCGGGTTCAGCATCAGTCCTTCCAGTGAATATTCAAGATTGATTTCCTTTAGGATTGACTGGTTTGATCTTGCTTTTTAAGGGACTCTGAGAGTCTTTTCCAACACCACAGTTTAAAAGCACAGATTCCTCAGCCCTGAGCCTTCTTTATGGTCCAACTCTCACATCCATATGTGACTACTGGAAAAAACAGAGCTTTGACTCTACGGACCTTTGTCAGCAAAGTAATGTCCCTTCATTTTACTACATTGTCTAAATTTTTCATAGCTTTCTTTCCAAGAAACAAACGTCTTTTAATTTCATGGTTGCAGTTACTGTCCATAGTGATTTTGAAGCCTGAGAAAAAGAAGTCTGTCACTGTTTCCATTGTTTCCCCATCTATTTACCATGAAGTGATGCAATTGAATGCCATGATCTTTGTTTTTTGAATGTTGAATTTTAAACCAGCTTTTTCACTCTCCTCTCTCACCTTCGTCAAGAGGCTCTTTAGTTCCTCTTTGCTTTCTGCCATTGAGGTGGTGATATCTGCATATCTGAGGTTGTTGATATTTCTCCTGGCAATCTTGATTCCAGCTTGAGCTTCATCCAGCCCAGCATTTCACATGATGTGCTCTGATTATAATTAAATAAGCAGGGTGACAATATATACCCTTGACATACTCCTTTCCCAGTTTGGAACCAGTCCATTGTTCCATGTCCAGTGCTAACTGTTGCTTCTTGAGCTGCATGCAGGTTTCTCAGGAGGCAGGTAAGGTGGTCTGGCATGCCCACCTCTTTATCATAAGAGACTACTACCAGCAGCTCTATGCCAATAAAATGGACAACTTGGATGAAATGGACAAATTCTTAGAAAAGTATAACTTTCCAAAACTGAACCAGGAAGAAATAGAAGATCTTAACAGACCCATCACAGGCAAGGAAATCGAAACTGTAATCAAAAATCTTCCAGCAAACAAAAGCCCAGGACCAGATGGCTTCACAGCTGAATTTTACCAAAAATTTAGAGAAGAGCTAACACCTACCTTACTCAAACTCTTCCAGAAAATTGCAGAAGAAGGTAAACTTCCAAACTCATTCTATGAGGCCACCATCACCCTAATTCCAAAACCTGACAAAGATGCCACAAAAAAAGAAAACTACAGGCCAATATCACTGATGAACATAGATGCAAAAATCCTTAACAAAATTCTAGCAAACAGAATCCAACAACATATTAAAAAAATCATACACCACGACCAAGTGGGCTTTATCCCAGGAATGCAAGGATTCTTTAATATCCGCAAATCAATCAATGTAATACACCACATTAACAAATTGAAAGATAAAAACCATATGATTATCTCAATAGATGCAGAGAAAGCCTTTGACAAAATTCAACACTCATTTATGATTAAAACTCTCCAAAAAGCAGGAATAGAAGGAACATACCTCAACATAATAAAAGCTATATATGACAAACCCACAGCAAGCATCACCCTCAATGGTGAAAAATTGAAAGCATTTCCCCTGAAATCAGGAACAAGACAAGGGTGCCCACTCTCACCACTACTGTTCAACATAGTGTTGGAAGTTTTGGAAGTTTTCAGCTATTATCTCCTCGAGTATTTTCTCATGGCCTTTCTTTTTGTCTTCTTCTTCTGGAACTCCTATGATTCGAATGTTGGGGCGTTTCACAGTGTCCCAGAGGTCCCTGAGGTTGTCCTCATTTCTTTTGATCCTTTTTTTCTTTTTTTCCTCTCTGCTTCATTTATTTCCACCATTTTATCTTCTACCTCACTTATCCTATCTTCTGTCTCCGTTATTCTACTCTTGGTTCCCTCCAGAGTGTTTTTGATCTCATTTATTGCATTATTCATTTTTAATTGACTCTTTTTTATTTCTTCTAGGTCTTTATTAAACATTTCTTGTATCTTTTCAATCTTTGTCTCCAGGCTATTTATCTGTAACTCCATTTTGTTTTCAAGATTTTGGATCATTTTTATTATCATTATTCTAAATTCTTTTTCAGGTAGATTCCCTATCTCCTCCTCTTTTGTTTGACTTGGTGGGCATTTTTCATGTTCCTTTACCTGTTGGGTATTTCTTTGCCTTTTCATCTTGTTTAGATTGCTGTGTCTGGAGTGGGCTTTCTGTATTCTGGAGGTCTGTGGTTCCTTTTTATTGTGGAGGATTTACCCAGTGGGTGGGGTTAGACGATTGGCTTGTCAAGGTTTCCGGTTAGGGAAGCTTGCGTCAGTGTACTGGTGGCGTGGAACTTGATTTCTTCTTTTTTGGAGAGCAATGGAGTGCCCAGTAATGAGTTTTGAGATGGGTCTATGTGTTAGTGTCACCTTGGGGCAGCCTGTATGTTGACATTCGGGGCTATGTCCTGTGTTGCTGGAGAATTTGCGTGGTATGTTCTTGCTCTAAAACTTACTGGCTCTTGGGTGGTGGTTGGTTTCAGTGTAGGTATGGAGGCTTTTGGACGGTCACTTATTGCTTAAAGTTCCATGTAGTCAGGAGTTTTCTGGTGTTCTTAGGTTTTGGGCTTAAGTTTCCTGCCTCTGGATTTCAGTTTTATTCTTCCTGTAGTCTCAGGACTTCTCCAACTATACAGCACTGATAATAAAACTTCTAGGTTAATGGCGAAAAGATTCTCCCCTGTTAGGGACACCCAGAGAGGTTCACAGAGTTACATGAACAGGAGAAAAGGGAGGAGGGAGATAGAGATGAGCAGGAGGAGAAAAAGGGGGACTCAAGAGGAGAGAGACAGATCTACGCAGCTGTCTGTTCCCAGAGTGTTCTCCGTATCTCAGACACCTACAAGGATTCACAGAATTGGATTGGGAAGAGAAGGGGAAAGGAGGAAATAGAGGTGTTCTGAGGTAGAAAACAGAGAGTCAAGATTGGGAGAGAATAATCTTCGGTTTAAAGATAGGGCTTCTCTTTTTTGTTTTTTTTTGTAAGGTTATAGTGTAGTGAAAATGAAAATGAAGAGTAGTAGAGGAGTACTAGAGGACTTTAAAAGAAATAAGAGAAAAAGAAAAATAGAAAATAAAAGAGAAAACGGAAAGGAAAAAAAAAGAAGAAAAGAGAAAAAAAAGAAAAAGAAAAAAAAAGAAAACAAAAAAAAGAAAGAAAAAAAAAATTTTTTTCCCCTAATTAAAAAAATCATAAAAATCTATGAAAATGAAAGTTAAGGAGTAATGGGGGAGTAATAGGGAATTTTAAAGGAAAATAAAAGAGAAAAAATAAAAAAGAAAAAATATAAAAAGAAAAAAAATTTTTTTTTTTCCTTACTTAGAAAAAAAAAGTAAAAATATATCTAGGAGTTTCTCTGGAGCTGTTGCGGTCAGTGTGGGTTCAGCTCAGTTTCAGATAGCTCCTCGTTCCAGCTTACACTTTTCGATATCTACAGGGCCCTTCCGGTGAAGTCGGTGTTTTCTACAGGGATTTTAATCTGTTGCACCAGTCCCTTCTGAAGCGGTTCCCTTTGTTTATTTGGCTTCTGTTTGCCGGTCTCTTCAGAGCCTCATTTCCGCCCTGACACAGGCGGGCGGAGGTGGACTCTTATTCAGTTAGCTAGTTCCGTTGCGCTGCTGGGAGGGGTTGACGCTGCGGGGATGGGCTGGCGCTGCGGGGCGGGGCTGACGCTGCGGGGAGGGGCTGGCGCTGCGGGGCGGGGCTGGCGCTGCCGGGAGGGGCTGACGCTGCTTTCTCCGTCTGCGCTGCTCAGGCTCCCGGCTGTTCTATATGGAGCGCGCCCGGCGCTGCGCTAGGTTCCAGCCCTCCGGTGTTACACAAAAGCGCGGAAGGGAAAGCTGCGCCTGCTCTCTGTGCCTTCCCCGTCAGAGCGGTCCAGGCAGCGAGGGGCTTGATGGGCGCACTATCCCCAGGTGTGGCGCGCCCACTCCCTTCCGCGGACCCAGTCTCAGTTTCCGCTGGCGCCAGTCGGGTGCACGCGCCTTCCGCCCTCTGCGTCCCTAGCCCCAGTCCCCGCCCGCGCCGGTCGGGTGTCTGCGCCCTGTGTCTCGCCGCGACCTTCCCCTCCCCCCTGCCTCCTGCCTCCGGCGGGGCTGGGCGGGTCCGCAGCCTGCGCCCTCTTCTTGGGACTTTCTCCGTCCCTTTGTTCTGCGAACGGCCGGCAGTGTGTTCCGGCCGGTTAATTTTCTCTCTTTTGGTCTCCCACAGTTCAAGTTGGCACCTCACAGAAGCTCCCTCCGATTGTCCTCAGGGCACTCAGGCCCGGACCCTAGCCCAAGCAAGGCCGCCTAAGACTCCCTTCCCGGGACGGGTCTCCGTCCTTAGCTCTTTTGTCTCACTTTTTATCTTTTATATTTTGTCCTACCTCCTTTCGAAGACAATGGTCTGCTTTTCTGGGCGCCTGATGACCTCAGCTAGCGATCAGAAGTTGTTTTGTGAGGTTTGCTCTGCATTCAGTTATTCTTTTGATGAATTTGTAGGAGAGAAAGTGGTCTCCCCGTGCTACTCCTCCGCCATCTTGGCTCCTCCCCAGATTTTTTTATAATGGCTATTTTGACTGGTGTGATGTGATACCTCATTAAAATTTTCATTTGCATTTCTCTAATAATTAGTAATGTTGAGCATCTTTTCATGGGCCTTTTGACCATCTGTATGTCTTCTTTGGAGAAATGTCTATTTAGGTCTTCTACCCATTTTTTGATTGGGTTATTTTTTTTTAATACTGAGTTGCATGAGCTCTGTATATATGTTGGATGTTGATCCTTTGTCAGCTGCTTCATTTGCAAGTATTTTCTTCTATTCTGAGGGTTGTCTTTTTATCTTGTTTATAGTTTCTTTGCTGTGCAAAAAATTTTTTAATTTGAGTTCCCATGTGTTAATTTTTGTTTTTATTACTGTACGAGGTAGCTCAAATAAGATCCTGCTGTGATTTATGTCAAAGACTGTTTGCCTGTGTTTTCTTCTAAGAGTTTTATAGTGTCTGGCCTTACATTCAGGTCTTTAATCCATTTTAAGTTCCTTTTTGTGTATGATGTTAGGGAGTGTTCTAATTTCATTCTTTTACATATAGCTGTCCAGTTTTCCCAGCACCACTTATTGAAGAGGCTGTCTTTTCTCCACTGTATATTCTTGCTACCTTTGTCATTAGTTAGGTAACCATAGGTGTGTGTGCTTACCTCTGAGCTTTCTATACTGTTCCATTGGTCTGTATTTCTGTCTTTGGGCCAGTACCATACGGGTCTTACTGTATCTTTGTAGAAATGTCTGAAGTCAGTGAGCCTGATTCCTCCAGTTCCATATTTCTTTCTCACTATTCCTTTGGCTATTCGGGTCATTGGTTTCCATGCACATTGTAAAATTTTTCTGTTTGAGTTCTCTGAGAAATGCCATTGGTACTTTGATAGCGATTGCATTGAATCTGCAAAGTGCTTTGGGTAGAATAGTCATTTTCACAGTATTGGTTCTTCTAATCCACAAACATGGTATATCTTTCTATCTTCTTGTGTCATCTTTGATTTCCTTCATCAGTCTTATTTATTTATTTATTTTTTTGTGTATAGGTCATTTAGCTTTGGTTAGGTTTGTTCCTAGGTCCTTGATTATTTTTGTTGCAGGGAGAAAATGGATTGTTTCCTTAATTTTGTATCCTGTGACTTTTAAATTCATCAGTTAGCTCTAGTAGTTTTCTGGTGGCATCTTTAGAAATTTTTATGTATAGTATCATTTAGTTTGCAAGCGGTTAGAGTTTTTATTTCTTTTCCATCTTGGATTCCTTTTACTTATTTTTCATCTCTGATGAAGTGATACTATACATGGCTAAGACTTCCAAAACTATGTTGAATAAAAGTGGTGAGAGTGAAAACCGTTGTCTTGTTCCTGATATTAAAGGAAATGCTTTCGGTTTTCCACCATTGAGAATATATTCCCACATTGAGAATCTGGGTTGGTCATATATGGACTTTATTATGTTGAGGTATTTTTACTCTGTGACCACTTTTTGAAGAGTTTTTTTTATCATAAATGGGTGTTGAATTTTGTCAAATGCTTTTTTTCCTCATCTATTGAGATGATCATGGGGTTTGAAGAGTTTGTTAATGTGGTATTGTCATGTTGATTTGTGTATATTGAAGAATCCTTGCATCACTGGTATAAATCCCACTTGTTCATGGTGTATGATGCTCTTAATGTGTTGTTGGAATTGGTTTGCTAGTATTTTGATGAAGATTTTTACATCAATGTCCATCAGTGATATTGGCCCATAATTTTATTTTTTGTGTGTGTGCTATCTTTGCTTTTGTTAGCAGAGTACTGGTGGTCCTATAGAATGAGTTGGGGAGTGTTCCTTCCTCTGCTATTTTTGGGAAGAGTTTGAGATAGATACTAGCTTTTTTCTAAGTGATTGATAGAGTTAGCCTATGAAACTGTCTGTTCCTGAACTTCTGTTTGTTGTAAGATTTTTATTTTTTGGCCTTTCCTATGCTTTTTTAAAAAAATTTATTTATTTTTTAATTGAAGGATAATTGCTTTACAGAATTTTGTTGTTTTCTCTCAACAAATGAATCAGCCACAGGTATGCATGCATCCCCTCCCCTTTGAACCTCCCTCCCATCTCCCTCCCCATCCCACCCCTCTAGGTTGATACATAGCCCCTGTTTGAGTTTCCTGAGCCTTAAGGCAAATTCCTGTTAGCTATTCATTTTATATATGGTAATATCAGTTTCCATGTTACTTTTTCCATACATCTCACCCTCTCCTCCCCCCTCCCCATTCCCATAAAAATATTCTCTATGTCTGCTTCTCCATTGCAGCCCTGTAAATAAATTCTTCAGTACCATTTTTCTAGATTCTATATATGTGCATTAGAATACGATATTTATCTTTCTCTTTCTGACTTACTTCACTCTGTATAATAGGTTCTAGGTTCATCCACCTGATTAGAACTGACTCAAAGGTGTTCCTTTTTATGGCTGAGTAATATTCCATTGTGTATATGTACCACAACTTCTTTATCCATTCATCATCAATGCACATCTAGGTTACTTCCATGTTCTAGCTATTGTAAATAGTGCTGCAGTGAACAATGGGATACGTGTGTCTTTTTTCAGTTTAGGTTTCCTCAGGGTATATGCCTAGGATTGGAATTGCTGGATCATATGGTGGTTTTATTCCTAGTTTTTTAAGTAATCTCAATACCATCTTCCATAGTGGCTGTATCAATTAACATTCCCACCAACAGTATAAGAGCATTCCCTTTTCTCCACACCCTCTCCAGCATTTACTGTTTGTGGACTTTTTGATGAGGGCCATTCTGACTGGTGTGAGGTGATATCTCATTGTAGTTTTGATTTGCATTTCTCTAATAATGAGTGATGTTGAGCATCTTTTCATATGTTTGTTAGCCATCTGTCTTCTTTGGAGAAATGTCTGTTTAGGTCTTTTTCCCACTTTTTTATTGGGTTGTTTGTGTTTCTGGCATTGAGCTGTATGAGCTGCTCGTATATTTTGGAAATTAATCGTTTGTCATTTGTTTCATCTGCTATTATTTTCTCCCATTCTGAGGGTTGTCTTTTCACCTTGCTTATAGTTTAGTTTGTTGTACAAAAGCTTTTGAGTTTAATCAGGTCCCACTTTTTTACATTTGTTTTTATTTCCATTACTCTAGGAGGTGGGTCATAGAGGATCTTGCTTTGACTTTCATTGAGTGTCCTGCCTCCGTTTTCCTCTTAAGAGTTTTATCATTTCTGGTCTTACATTTAAGTCTTTAATCCATTCTGAGTTTATCTTTGTGTATGGTGTTAGGATGTGTTCTAATTTCATTCTTTGACAGGTAGCTGTCCAGTTTTCCCAGCACCATTTATTGAAGAGGCTGTCTTTGCCCCATTGTATTTTCTTGCCTCCTTTATCAAAAATAAGGTACCCATAGGTGCATGGGTTTATTTTTGGGCTTTCTGTCTTGTTCCATTGGTCTATATTTCTGTTTTTGTGCCAGTACCATACTGTCTTGATGACTGTAGCTTTGTAGTATAATTGAAAGTCAGGAAGGTTGATTCCTCCAGCTCCATTCTTCTTTCTCAAGACGGCTTTGGCTATTTGGGGTCTTTTGTGTTTCCATCTGAAATGTGAAATTTTTTGCTCTAGTTCTGTGAAAAATGCCATTGGTATTTTGATAGGGATCTAACTAACCAATATGTTGATAGGAAAGGAAGAGAGAAAAGTAAGAAAGAGTAGATATGCAAAGTTAAATAAAGGTAGATGAAGAAGATTTATTTACATTAAAAATTAACTGCAAGGGGAAAAGAACAGGAGGAAAGGCAAACAAAGGAATAAATGTAGAAAAAAATGTAATGCATTTTAAAAAATTAAAATTAAAAAAAGGAAAAAAGGAAGATGAAAGAAAAAGAAAAGGAAAACTCCACAGAAATGCAAAAGCCCAATGTAAAGACAGAGTTTTATAACAATAAAAAGTGTGATTAAAAAAAAACAAACTCAAAAACTTAATTAGATTTCATAGTACTAATAAAATTGACAACTACAACAGGGGGCAGGGGGAAGGGAAAAAAAAGAAAAGGAAAAAAAGTCAAAGAAAAACAAATCCAAAAGAAACTACAGAACAAGTCAAAACATAAGAATAATAAATGTTTTTCTTCAGTCACTCTGTCAGGATCCTTTACCTTTCTGGGAGTCACAGTCCCCCTCACCTCCCTAGGATGCCCTCTGACACTGTGCTGATCTCTGGACCTGCTGTGGGGGCAGCTCAGAGTCTAATCTGGTCCTGCTCCTGTGTGTTCTTGCCTCCAATGTCCACAGCTATCAGAAGTAGTGCGTTTTCTTTTGTGGGAGCTCTCAATGGCCTTTTATATATTCATAGACACAGAGTCTGCCCTGTTGATTTTGTGGATTTAATCTGCAGCTTGTACAGCTGGTGGGAAGGTTTTGGGTCTTCTTCCTCAGCCACTCTGCCCCCAGGTTTCAACTGTAGTTTTATTTCCACCTCTGCATGTCGGTTGTCCACTGGGGTTTGCTCCTGAGGCTGCCCTGGAGGACTTGGGTTTGCCCCTCTGAGGGCCAGGTGCGGAGGTGGTGAAGCAGCTTGGGTCGCAGGGGTTCTGGCAGCACCAGGTACTCGGGGGTTGGCGGATAGGGAGCAGGAAATACAGTGCTCTAGAAGGGTATGGCAGCCAGATTTGGCCAATACACTCCAGTATTCTTGCCTGGAGAACCCGCCTGACAGAGAATCCTGGTGGCCCACAATCCACAGGGTTTCAAAGAGTTGGACACGACCGAAGTGACCCTGTGTGCACAGATGCAAGACTTTTTTTTTTGGCCTGTGGCAGCTCTGCCCCAGTGAGGGTTGAGCGCGGAAGTGGCACAGCTGCTTGGGTTGTGGGCACCCTGGTGACACCAAGTGTGCAGAGACACGGACTACCTCTGCCGCAGGAGGTATGGCCCTATCAGAGTCTTTTTTTTTTCTTTTTGAGCCTCTGGTTGCTGATGTTCAGAAGGCCTCTTTGGCTAGTCTTCTCTGTAGCCCCACCGGTTCAGGCACTTAGAGGGCTCCCTTACCTGGGTCCTTCACTGTTGTTTGGCACATGAGGCACATAGAGGGGCCTCCCTGGCTGGGGTCCTATTCTGTAGGTCAGTGCATCAGAAACTTAAAGGGGCACCCTGGGTGGGGTCCTACTCTGTAGTTCCATGCATCAGGCACTTGATGGGCCAGCCTCTGTTTTGTTCAGCTGCGGATGCTAGCTGTGTGGGGAGAGAGAGGCTATGGTGATAGCTCCACCCCTATGCGTGACTCAGCAGTATTGCCTTATTTGCATGGCTGCCTGGCTTTCCTCCACAGGCATTTCCCACCACAGTCTCCTCTCTCACGTCCCCTCGGTCCATCTCTCCGCAGTAAACAGCAGCCTTCACCCTGGGATTGCTCAATAATCCCTGAGCTCCAGCTCCCAGCTGCTGCACCTTCTAGGGGACCTGCATTCCTGTCCAGGGGTTGGTATGAATCTGGCAAGGACTGCGTGATTCTCATTCCGTTTAGGCTGCCACGTATCCGCTGTTTTACTCTCAGCCTTACGTGTTTCTCCTCTGACTCAGAAAATTGCCCCAATGTGGGGATCGGACGCCTGCTTCAGTTCCCCTACCTGCTAAGGGAAGGTCCAGTCCCAGTTAACACTCCTGTTTTTCCCCCTAGTTCCTTCATCCTACCGAGTTTTGTGTGGTTCTATACATTCTTTTCTGCTGGTCAGGTACTCCTGTCCACTGTCAGCTGGTGTTCTGCATGCACTTCTGTGTCTGAAGGTGTATTTCTGATGTATCAGTGGAGAGAGGTGTACTCCATGTCCACCTACTCCTCCGCCATCTCGTTCTCTCTATTGGAAGATTTTTGATCATAGTTTCAATTTCATTACTTGTGATTGGTCTGGTTTTTTTTTTATTAGTTCATTCTTGAAGTGTTGTACTTTCCTACAAATTTGTCCATTTTTTCCAGGTTGTCCATTTTATTGGTGTCTATATGCTTATAGTAGTTTCTTATGATCCTTTATTTTTCTGTGGTATCAGTTGTAACTTCTCTTTTTTCAGTTCTCATTTTGTTTTGAAGCTTCTCCCTTATTTTCTTGATGAGTCTAGCTAAAAGTTTATCAATTTTGTTTATCTCTTCAAAGAACCAGTTTTTATTTTTGTTAATTTTTGCAATTACTTTCTTCATCTGTATTTCATTTAATCTGATGTGACCTTTATGATTTATTTTCTTCTAGTAACTTTGAGATTTCTGTTCTTTCTCTAGTTGCTTTAAGTGTAAGGTTAAATTGATATTTGAGATTTTTCTTGTTTCTTGAGGTGGATTGTATTGTTCTAAACTTCCCTCTTAAATCTGCTTTTGCTGTATCCCATAGATTTTGGGTCATTGTGTTTTCATTGTCATTTGTTTTTTGATACCCTCTTTGATTTCTTCAGTGACACATTGATTATTTAGTAACATTTTGTTTAGCCTCCATGAGTTTGTATTTTTTACAGTTTTTCCTCCTGTAATTGATTTCTAATCTCATAGCATTTTTGTTGGCAAAGATGCTTGATATGATTTCAATTTTCTTAAATTTACCAAGGCTTGATTTTGACCCAAGATGTGGTTTACCCTGGAGAATGTTCCATGCGCACTTGAAGAAAGTGTGTTCTGCTTTTGAATGGAATGTCCTATAAGTATCTGTTAAGTTTATCTGGTCTAATGTGTAATTTCCGGCTTGTGTTTCCTTATTAATTTTCTATCTGGATGGTTTTTCCATTGGTGAAAAAAGTCCCCACATTTCTCCTTTTATGGCTGTTTGCGTTAGCCTTATGTATTGAGGTGCTCCTACATTGGGTGAATAAATATTTATAATGTTTTATCTTCTCGGTTTGATCCCTTGTTCATTATGTAGTGTCCTTCCTTGTCTCTTTTTCACAGTGTTTATTTTAAAGCCTGTTTTGTCTGATATTAGTATTTCTACTGCATCTTTGTTTTGATTTCCATTTGCATGGAATATCTTTTTCTGTCGCCCCCCTTTCAGTCTCCATGTGTCCTAGATCTCAAATGAGTCTCTTGTAGATAGCATATATATGGGTCTTCTTTTTGTATCCATTCAGGCAGTCTGCCTTTTGGTTGGAGAATTTAATCCATTTAATTTAAGGTAATTATTGATATGTATGTTCCTCTTATCATTTTATTAATTGTTTTGGTTTTTTAAAAATTTTTTTGTAAGTCTTCTTTCTTGTTTTTTCCACCTAGAAATTTTCTTCAGCAATTGTTACAAGGCTGGTATGATGGTGCTGAATTCTCTTAACCTTTAGTTGTCTGTAAAGCTTTTGATTGCTTCATTGAATCTGAATGAGATCCTTCCTGGATAAAGTAATCTTGGTTATAGGTTTGTTTCTTGATTCTAATGTGTATATACCCTCTTAATGTTTTTATTTTAAATGTTGTTTGTCAGTCACTAAGTTGTGTCTGACTCTTTGGTACCTCAGGGACTGCAGCATGCCATGCTTCCCTGTCCTTCACCATCTCCTGGAGATTGTTCAACCTCGTGTCCATTGAGTCATGATGCCATCCAGCCATCTCATCATCTTTTTCCCCCTTCTCCTCCAGCCCTGAATTTTTCCAGTGAGTCAGCTCTTTGCATCGGGTGGTCAAAGTATTGGAGCTTCAGCTTCAGTATCAGTCCTTCCAATGGATATTCAGGGTTGATTTCCTTTAGAATTGCTTTAAATAGAATGTGTATTTTGGTGACTTTAAATTGTATTGTCCATAACTCAGACCCCTCTTCCAAAGTCCTGATTTATGTTTGAAGCTCTCTACCTGGTATCATTACTTGCTTGTTCAAAAGACATCTCAAAGGAAAGATGTTAAAAACTGATTTCCTGATCTTTCCAATGGAATCGCCTCCACCTTCGGCCTTCTCCATCTAATTCATGGACATCTCCATCTTTCTAGTTCTCAGATGCCAAACTTTGGAGTCATCCTAGACTTCTCTGTTTTTCTAGCACCCTACATGATTTCCATTAGTGAAGTCGATTCGTTCTGTCTTCAAAATATTAACATCACCATCTGGATCGATGGCTTAGCTGCCCAGACTGATCTCCGTGCTCCTCATTGTTCTCCTAAAATCTGTTCTCAACAAAGAAGTTAAAATGATCTTTTGGAAATGAGGTCATGTCAGTCTTCTCCTCAGCCCCCTGCAATGGATTCTCTTTTCACACAGACTGAAAATCAAAGTCCTTGGAAAGCGTACAAGGCCCTGCAGAATCTGATCCCTTCCCCTGGTCACTTCTTTCCTGTGCTCCGTCATACACACCTACTTGATATTCCTTAAGTCCCCTAGGTTATGCCTTACCCTAGCTGCTCCCCACAATGTAGGCTTGGCTCTTTCCCCAGATGTAAGCATGGCTGGCACCTGCAATGTCAAGTCTTCACACAAATATTTCTTCTAGAGCCAGCTTTTACCAGTTCACGAGAGCCAATTATTAAATATTCAGAAATTTTACAAGCCAGTTTCAAACCTTTGGTAGCTTGAAATTGACCATAGTGGGAGTATTTAGCCTGTGGAAATAAGGCCTAACTTGATCACCCTATTTTTATATTCTTCTTTAAATCCTTACTTGCCTTATCCCACTCTACATTTTCTTTTTCTCTTTCTAATGGCACATGCCACTCAATATCTTACATGTATGTCTATGTATCATATTTTATATGTGCATACATGCTCAGGTCCTCAGTCATGTCCAACTCTCTGCAACCCCATTGACTGTAGCCTGCCAGGCTCCTCTGTCCATGGGATTTTCCAGGCAAGAATAATGCAGTGGGTTGCTATTTCCTTCTCTAGGTGATCTTCCTGACCCAGGGATCAAACCCTCATAGTTGTGTCTCTTGCATTAGCAGTGAGTTCTTTACCATTGTGCCATCTGGGAATCCCCTTATTATAAACACACATATACATCCATATATATGTATGTGTGTGTGTGTGTAGAATTCAGTTCAGTTCAGTCGCTCAGTCGTGTCCAACTCTTTGTGACCCCATGAATCGCAGCATGTCAGGCCTCCCTGTCCATCACCAACTCCCGGAGTTTAGTCAAACTCATGTCCATCGAGTCAGTGATGCCATCCAGCCATCTCATCTTCTGTCGTCCCCTTCTCCTGCCCCCAATCCCTCCCAGCATCTGGGTCTTTTCTAATGAGTCAGCTTTGAGCATCACGTGGCCAAAGTACTGGAGTTTCAGCTTCAACATCAGTCCTTCCAATGAACATCCAGGACTGATCTCCTGTAGGGTGGACTGGTTGGATCTCCTTGCAGTCCAAGGGACTCTCAAGAGTCTTATCCAACACCACAGTTTAAAAGCATCAATTTTTTGGCGCTCAGCTTTCTTCACAGTCCAACTCTCACGTCCATACATGACCACTGGAAAAACCATAGCCTTGACTAGATGGACCTTTGTTGGCAAAGTAATGTCTCTGCTTTTTAATATGCTGTCTAGGTTGTTTATCTAGCTACAAATGATAAAATGGTAAAATAAGCATATCAAGTTAATATGCTTTGTGTTGACACAATAGTGTCTTCAAGGTTAGAAAAATAAATGATTTTTGTATATATTAAGCATTATATTCATATATTTAAAAAGTAATAGTTTCTATAAACCAGAAGTTTTATACAAAAATATATCAAACCAAAAAGATGAATCTCTATAAATATACCCTTGTTTCCAGGCACTTTGAAATTCAGTACCTAACATGCTTTTCAAGAATCTTGAACATGTTTCTCAGAAAATGTTTTACTTTGACTTTTCTAAAAGTATAGAAGCTCCCCAAATTGTTGTTTATTTTGATTATTACAATGTCTGTGGGGAAATATTACTGATTAATAGAGTAAGCTTTGGTGTAGGAAGGGATTCATGCAAATCAGATTGCATATCAGAAATAAAGTTGAAATGTTTTGTGATGAAGATACTAAAGCAGTGAACTCTCCCCATAAATCTAACATTGACAATTTATAATCAGTAACTGACCTCTTAATTTAAGAAGTCTCATGCTTAAAGAATTCTATCACTCTTAAGTTCTTTTTCAGATTACCCAGTCGTTTCTGCTAGCATTAATATGGACCATTTTCAAAATTCTAAGTATTCATTGTTCTAAAGTCTATCACAAAATCTTAAAGGAACCTGCTAGGCTGAAGCCTATGATATTTTTTGACTTAATTGAATACCCCAGGATTACTACAGGCCCTCTGTAGCCCCTCTTTCCTCTGAATCTATAAGGCACCCAGTCTAGCTCAGGATAGGAAAGAGTTTGCTAGTACCTAGGGGTAGGATCAGCAAAATTTAGTAGGTTATGATTTTAAGCTTGATAAATATAACAACAAAAGTTGTCTGCCAGTTACATGTTGTAGGGGTCATGTTTTGAGTCTTTTTTTAATCAATTCACAATATATACTGCTATAGATAAGTGAAAATATACCTATGACAGCTTAAAAAACTAGAGGTGTTTTTCTACCTTATAACATGAATGTCAATGGTAAGCTGCTCAAGGTCGATGCAGACACTCAACAGCGATGTCAGGTATCTAGGCTCTTTTTTCATTCTTTGTGCATTACTGTGCCTAGCATGTTGTCTTCATCCTCATGCTAGTCATTTCTTGTTCACAACACAACCTATGTACCAACAAGCATGTCCACTGTCCAGGCTAGGGGAAAGGAAAAGACCAAAAATCTGTGCCAGCCATGTCTGTTCCTTTAGTTTTCTTTTACATTAAAGAAAATATATGAAAAATAATAAATTGACAAAAGTAAGCTTGGGAAATATTTGCAATATAAATGAAGATAAGTAATAGGTAAAAAGCTCTTTACAGATAAACTTTAATGACTAAAGGAAAACATCAAAATAACAGGAAAATGAACACATGCTATCAGTTCAGTTCAGTCACTCAGTCATGTCTGATTCTTAGTGACCCCATGGACTGCAGCATGCCAGGCCTCCCTGTCCATCACCAACTCCTGGAGTTTACTCAGACTCATGTCTGTTGAGTCGGTGATGCTATGCAACCATCTCATCCTCTGTAGTCCCCCTCACCTCCCATCCCGAATTTTTCCCAGCATCAGGGTCTTTTCAAATGAGTCAGCTTTGAGCATCACGTGGCCAAAGTATTGGAGTTTCAGCTTCAACATCAGTCCTTCCAATGAACATTCAGGACTGATCTCCTGTAGGGTGGACTGGTTGGATCTCCTTGCAGTCCAAGGGACTCTCAAGAGTCTTATCCAACACCACAGTTCAAAAGCATCAATTCTTCGGTGCTCAGCTTTCTTTATAGTCCAACTCTCACATCTGTACGTGACTACTGGAAAAACCATAGCCTTGATTAGACAGACCTTTGTTGGCAAAGTAATGTCTCTGCTTTTTAATATGCAGCCTAGGTTGGTCATAACTTTTCTTCCAAGGAGCAAGCATCTTTTGATTTCATGGCTGCAGTCACCATCTGCAGTAATTTTGGAGCCCCCCAAAATAAAGTCTGACACTGTTTCCCAGTCTATTTGAGAGAGGGCATCAGAGGGCAGACAGACTGAAACCACAATCACAGAAAACTAACTAACCTAGTCAAGTGGACCACAGCCTTGTCTAACTCAGTGAACACATGCTATAGATACCTTATAAATAAAGGAACTATAAATAGTTCTTAACTATGTGAAAAGAAATCAATTGTTACAGAATAAAAGAAATAAAATCTAATCATACTTATATACCATTTTTAAACTTTCACATTGACAAATATCAAAAAGTTTGAAAAAAGAGGAAGGGTGTGGCAAGCAGTACTCTCACACATTGTTGATAGTACTAATAATATCAATTGGTACAAATTTTTTGTTAGGACAATTAGCCAATATCTTACAAATTTTAAATATGGATATGTTTTGACCCAGAATTTTTACTGATAATTTATACTGTTTACATGATTCCATATCTGTACAAAGAAATTAATATAAAAATATGGTGGAGAGACATAGCAGTTGGTGCATTAGATGACTGTGATGGTATTCCTTAAGGTGGTCCAACAGCAAGGACTTCAAAATACCCAGCTGAAACTAATGCCAATAGGCAGGCTTTCCAAGCAGCTATCAACCGAGTCGTTGTTGTTCAGTCGCTCAGTCGTGTCTGACTTCTTGGAACTCCATAGACTGCAGCACAGCAGGCTTCCCTGTCCTACACTGTCTCCTGGAGTTTGCTCAAACTCATGTCCATTGAGTCAATGATGCCATCCAACCATCTCATAATCTGTCACCCCTTCTTCTGCACGCAGCCTTTCCTAGCATCAGGGTCTTTTCTAGTGAGTCACTTCTTCATATCAGGTAGCCAAATATTGGAGCTTCAGGATCAAAATCAGTCATTCCAATGAATTTTCAGGATTGATTTCATTTAGGGTTTACCAGTTTGATCTCCTTGCTTTCCAAGGGATTCTCAAGAGTCTTCCAGCATTTACAGCATGACAGCTGGAAAGCATCAATTCTTTGGTGCTCAGCTTTCTTTATGGTCCAGCTCTCACATCCATACATGATTACCGCAATAGCTTTGATTATACGGAACTTGGTTGGCAAAGTGATGTCTCTGTGTTTTAACACGCTGTCTAGGTTTGTCATAGCTTTTCTTCCAAGGAGCAAGCATTATTTAATTTCATGGCTGCAATCACCACCTGCAGTGACTTTGGAGCTCAAAAATAAAGTTTGTCACTGTTTCCAGTTTTTCCACTTTTATTTGCCATGGTGTGATAGGACTGGATGCCATGATCTTAGTTTTTTGAATGTTCAGTTTTAAGGCAACATTTTCACTCTCCTCTTTCACCTTCATCAAGAGGTGTTAGTTTCTCTTCACTTTCTGCCATTAGGATGGTGACATTTGCATATCTGAGTTGTTGGTATTTCTCCCAGCAATCTTGATTCCAGCTTGAACTTCATCCAGCCCAGCAGTTTGCATGTTGCACTCTACACATATGTATGCAGGTGAAGAAGCAACAGTTAGAACCAGACATGGAGCAACAGACTGGTTACAAATTGGGAAAGGAGTACATCAAGGCTGTATATTGTCACCCTGCTCATTTAACTTACATGCAGAGTACATCCTGCGAAATGCCAGGCTGGATGAAGCACAAGCTGGGATCAAGATTGCTGGGAGAAATATCAGTAACCTCAGATATGCAGATAACACCACCCTTGTGACAGATAGTGAAGAGGAACTAAAGAGCCTCTTAGTGAAAGTGAAAGAGGAGAGTGTAAAAGTTGGCTTAAAACTCAACTTTCAGAAAACTAAGATCATGGCATCTGGTCCCATCACTTCATGGCAAATACATGGGGAAACAATGGAAACAGTGAGACACTTTATTTTGGGGGGCTTCAAATTCACTGCAGATGGTGACTGCAGCCATGAAATTAAAAGACACTTGCTCCTTGGAAGAAAAGTTATGACCAACATGGACAGCTTATTAAAAAGCAGAGACGTTACTTTGCTAACAAAGGCCCATCTAGTCAAAGCTATGGTTTTTCCAGTAGTTATGTGTGGATGTGAGAGTTGGACTGTATAGAAAGCTGAGTGCTGTAGAATTGATGCTTTTGAACTGTGGTGTTGGAAAAGACTCTTGAGAGTCCATTGGACAGCAAGGAGATCAAACCAATCAATCCTAAAGGAAATTAGTACTGAATATTCACTGGAATATTCAGTTGGAAGGACTGATGTTGAAGCTGAAACTCCAGTA
The DNA here is from genome assembly GCF_019320065.1 of Cervus canadensis. Classification (NCBI taxonomy): domain Eukaryota; kingdom Metazoa; phylum Chordata; class Mammalia; order Artiodactyla; family Cervidae; genus Cervus; species Cervus canadensis. Next base: position 25,808,002 of record NC_057388.1, on the reverse strand, counting down.
CTTTGGCCACCTGATGTGAGGAATTCACTCATTGGAAAAGACCCTGATGCTAGAAAAGTTTGAAGGCGGGAGGAGAAGGGGACGACAGAGGAAGAGCTGGTTGGATGGCATCACCGACTCAAAGCACATAAGTTTGAGCAGGCTCTGGAAGTTGGTGATGGACATGGAAGCCTGGCATGCAGCAGTCCATGGGGTTGCAAAGAGCTGGACACAACTGAGCAACTGAACAGAACTGAACTCTGCATATAAGTTAAATAAGCTAGGTGACAATATACAGCCTTGAGGTACTCTTTTCCCAGTTTGGAACCAGTCCATTGTTCCATTTCCAGTGCTAACTGTTGCTCCTTGACCTGTATACAGATGTCTCAGGAGGCAGGTAAGGTGGTCTGGTATTCTGTCTCTTGTAGAATTTTCCACAGCTTGTCATGATCCACCCCGTCAAAGGCTTTAGCATAGTCAATGAAACAGAAGTAGTTGTTTTTTTCTGGAATTCCCTTGCTTTTTCTGTGATTCAGTGTATGTTGACAATTTGATCTCTGATTCCTCTGCCTTTTCTAAATCCAGCTTGTATATATGGAATTTCTTGGTTCATGTACTGTTGAAGCCTAGCTTGAAGGATTTTGAGTTTTACCTTGCTAGCTTGTGAGATGAATGTAATTCTGATGTAGTTTCAACATTCTTTAGCATTGCCCTTCATTGGGATTGGAATGAAAATGGACCTTTTCCAGTCCTGTGGCCACTGCTGAGCTTTCCAAATTTCCTGGCATATTGACTGCATCAGTTTTATAGCATCATCTTTTAGGATTTGAAATAGCTCAGCTGGAATTCCATCACCTATACTAGCTTTGTTTGCAGTGAGGCTTCCAAAGGCTGTCTTGACTTCACACTCCAGGATGTCTGGCTCTAGGTGAGTGACCACATCATTGAGGTTGTCTGTGTCTTTGAGACCTTTTTTGTACAGTTCTTCTGTATATTCTTGCCACCTCTTCTTAATATCTTCTGCTTCTATTAGGTTGATACCATTTGTGTCCTTTATTGTGCCCATCTTTACATGATCTGTTCTCTTGGTATCTCTAATTTTCTTGAAGAGAAATCTCGTCTTTCCTTTTCTATCATTTTCCTCTATTTCTTTGCATTGTTTACTTAGGAAGGCTTCTTATCTCTCATTGTTACTTTTTGGAACTCTGCATTCAGTTGGGCACATCTTTCCTTTTCTTCTTTGCCTTTCACTTCTTTACTTTGCTATTTGTAAGCCTCCTCAGACAACCATATTGCCTTTTTGCATTTCTTTTTCTTTTGGGTTGGTTTTGGTCACCACCTCCTGTACATGTTACAAACCTCTGTCCATAGTTCTTCAGGCATTCAGTCTATAAGAGCTAATCCCTTGAATCTATTTGTCACTTCCACTGTATAATCATAGTTCAGTTCAGTCACTCAGTTGAGTCCAACTCTTTGCGACCCCATGGACTGTAGCATGCCAGGCTTCTCTGTCCATCACCAGCTCCTGCAGCTTGCTCAAACTCTTGTCCATCGAGTTGGTGATGCCATCCAACCATCTCATCCTCTGTCGTCCTCTTCTGCTCCTGCCTTCAACCTTTCCCAGCATCAAGGTCTTTTCCAATGAGTCAGGTCTTCACATCAGGTGACCAAAGGATTGGAGCTTCAGCTTCAGCATCAGTCCTTTCAATGAATATTCAGGACTTCCAATGAATATTCAGCCCAAGAAAATAAAATCTGTTATGGTTTACATCACTTCCCCATCTATTTGCCATGAAGTGATGGGACCGGGTGTCATGATCTTAGTGTTTGAATGTTGAGTTTTAAGCCAGCTTTTTCACTCTCCTCTTTCACTTTCTTCAAGAGGCTCTTTTTCGTTCCTCCTCGCTTTCTGCTATATGGATGGTGTCATCTGCGTATCTGAGGTTATTTCTCCAACAGTCTTGATTTCAGCTTGTGTCATCCAGCCTGGTATTGCGTATGATGTACTTTAACATCATGTAAGTTAAATAACCCGGGTGACAATATACAGCCTTGACATATCTTTTCCCAATTTGGAACCAGTCCATCGTTCCATGTCTGTTTCTAACTGTTGCTTCTTGACCTACATACAGAGTTCTCAGGAGGCAGGTAAGGTGGTCTGGTATTCCCGTCTTTTGAAGAATTCTCCACGGTTTATTGTGATCCACACAGTCGAAGGCTTTGGCATAGTCAGTAAAGCAGAAGTCTATGTTTTTCTGGAACTCTCTTGCTTTTTCTATGAGCCAATGGATGTTGGCCATTTGATCGCTAATTCCTCTGCCTCTTCTAAATCCAGCTTGAACATCTGGAAATTCTTGGTTGACATACTGTTAAAGCCTCACTTGGAGAATTTTGAGCATTACTTTGCTAGTGTGGGAGATGAGTGCAATTGTGCAGTAGTTTGAACATTCTTTGGCATTGGCTTTCTTTGGGATTGGAATGAAAACTGACCTTTTCCAGTGTATAATCACAAGGGATTTTATTTAGGTCATAACTGAATGACACAGTGGTTTTCGCTACTTTATTCAATATAAGTCTGAATTTTGTAATGTGGAGCTCATGATCTAAGCCACAGTGAGTTCTATGTCTTGTTTTTGCTAACTGTATAGAGCAAGAGGTATCTCATGACAGTATGACTATAACTTGGAATGTATAGCTGAGGGTCTTCCAACTTACTTGAGCAATTCCTGACTCTTCCTTACACCTTTACACATATTTGAGGAGGCACTGCCCCTAAATTACAAGCCAGTGTGTGTTCAGCCACCCCCAGTCCAAGCTTGCTTTCCATGGGTATTAGTTTTCTGTTGCTGCATAAATAATAGCCAAAAACGTTACTTAAAGCAACACACTTTTACAATCTCAGTTTCTGTGAGTATGAAGTCTATGGACAGTTTAGCTGGAACTTGTACTTAGAATCTCATGAGGCTGTAATCAAGGTGTTGGCCGGGACTGAGTTCTCATCTGGAAGCTCAAGTAGGAAGAATGTGCTTCCCAGCTTGTGGACTGTCTGCAGCATTCAGGTCCTTGTGTCTGTAGTATTCATGGCTACTTGCTTTACATAGCTGCAAGGGATGGGAGCGTCTGCTGGCAAGACAAAGTCTCCTGTGATGTAACATAACCATGGGAGTGATATTCTCATCACTCTTCGCATATTCTGTTGATTGGAAGCAAGTCATGGATCCCACAGACACAAAAGGGGAGGTGAGGATGCTAGCACATGAGTACTTGGAGGTAGGAATCTTGAGTCACAATAAAACCTGTCCACCACATCGTGTGACGTGAAGAGTCTAGGGGGCCTGTACACCCTGCTAGGCCTTTGCCAAGGGCTTTCTGCTTTGGGTGAGCCATGTGCTGTTTGTGCTATTTTGAGATGATACTTGCTGTAGCACCACTTGTATTTTTATTTAGTTTTAATTGGAGGGTAATTGCTTTACAATGTTCTGTTGGTTTCTGCTCTACAACAACTCAAATCAGTCATAATTGCATATACCACCTCCCTGTTGAGTTCCCCTCCCTCTGTACTCACATCCTACCCTTCTGGATTATTAGAGAGTGCTAGGCTGGGCTCCCTGTATGTATAACAGCTCCCTACTCATTATCGATGTTATGCATGATAGTGTACATATGTCGATACTATTTTCTCAATTTGTCCTACCCTTTCCTTCCCCTGCTGTGTATTCAAGTCTGTTCTTTACATCTGCATCTCCATTCCTTTCCTCTAAAGAGAGTTTCATCAGTACTATTTTTCTAGATTCCATGTGTGCTTGTTCTTAGTCGCTCAGTTGTGTCCAACTCTTTGTGACCCCAGGCAAGAATGCTGGAGTGGGTTGCCACGCCCTCATCCAGCTATCTTCGCAACTCAGGGATTGAACCCAGGTCTTACATTGCAGGCAGATTCTTTACCATCTGAGTTAATATACGATATTTGTTTTTCTCTTTCTGACTTACTTGGTATAACAGGCTCTACGTTCATCCACCTCACTATAACTGACTCAGATTTGTTCCTCTTTATGGCTGAGTAATATCCCATTGTATATATGTACCACATCATCTATCCATTCATCCGTCAATGGACATCTAGATTGCTTCCATGTCCTGGCTACTGTAAATAGTGATGCAGTGAACACTGGGGTACCTGTGTCTTTTTGAATTGTGGTTTTCTCAGGGTATATGTCCAGTAGTGAGATTACTGGGTCATGTGAAAGTTTTATTTTTAGTTTATTGAGAATCTCCATAGAAGCTGTGTCAGTTTACATTCTCACCAACAGTGCAGGAGGGTTCCCTTTTCTCCCCATCCTCTCTAGTACTTATAATCTGTAGTGTTTTTTTGTTTGTTTGTTTTTGATGATGGCCATTTGGATGAGTATGAGTTGATACCTCACTGTAGTTTTGTTTTGCATTTCTGTAATAATGGGTGATGTTGAGCATCTTTTCATGCATTTGTTGGCCATCTGCATGTCTTTTTTTGGAGAAATGTCTGTTTAGGTCTTCTGCCCATTTTTTGATTGGACTGTTTGTTTTTCTGATAATTGCACTGTATTAGCTGCTAATCTGTTTTGGAGATTAATCCTTTGTCGGTTTCTTCATTTGCAATTTCTCCCATTCTGAGGATTGTCTTTTCACCTTATTTATGGTTTCCTTTGCTGTGCAAAAGCTTTTAAGTTTAATTATATACCATTTGTTTATTTTTATGTCCATTACTCCAGGAGATGTGTCAAAGAGGACCTTCCTCTGATTCACGTCAAAGGGTGTACTGCCTATGTTTTCCTATAAGAGTTTTATTGTTTATTACCTTATATTTAAGTCTTTAATCCATTTTGAGTTTGTTTTTGTGTATGGTGTTAGGGAATGTTCTAATTTCAGCCTTTTACATGTAGCTGTCTAGTATTCCCACCCCACTTAGTGAAGAGACTCTTTATCCCATTATATATTCTTGCCTTCTCTGTCAAAGATAAGGTGCCCATAAGGGTGTGGATTTATCTCTGGGCTTTCTATCTTGTTCCATTGGTCTATATTTCTGTTTTGGGGCCAGTAACATACTATCTTGATGATTGTATCTTTGTAGAATAGTCTGAAGTCAGGAAGGTTCATTCCTCCATTTCCATTTTTCTTTCTCAAAATTGCTTTGACTATTCAAGGTCTTTTGTGTTTCCATATAAGTTGTGAAATTTTTTTTCTAGTTCTGTGCAAAATACCATTGGTAGTTTGATAGGGATTGCATTGAATCTGCAGATTGCTTTGGGTAGTATAGTCATTTTCACAATATTGATTTTTTCCAGTCCCAGAACATGCTATGTCTCTCCATCTGTTTGTGTGATCTTTGATTTTTTCCATCAGTGTCTTAGAGTCTTCAGCATGTAGATCATTTGTCTTTCAGGCAGGTTTACTCCTAGGTATTTTATTCTTTTTGTTTCAGTGGTGAATGGGATTATTTCCTTAGTTTCTTTTTCTGATTTTTCATTGCTAGTGTTTAGGAATGCTAGGGATTTTTCTGTATTAATTTTATATCCTGGGGCTTTACTGAGTTCATTGATTAGCTGTAGTGATTTTCTGGTGGAATCTTTAGGGTTTTCTATACATAGAAAACATATCATGTCATCTGCAAACAGAATTTTACTTCTTCTTTTCCTATCTGGATTCCTTTTATTTCTTTTTCTTTGATTGCTGTGCCCAGGATTTCCAAAACTATGTTTAATAATAGTGATAGGCATGATTTTAGAGGAAGTGCTTTCAGTTTTATACCATTGAGGATAATATTTTCTGTGGGTTTGTCATGTATGGCCTGTATTAAGTTGAAATAGGTTCCTTCTATGCTAATTTTCTGGAGAATTTTTATCATAAATGGGTGTTTATGATAAAAATAAAACCTTCCCTGCATCTATTGAGATGATCATATGGCTTTTTTTTCATTCAATTTGTGAATATGGAATCACATTGATTTGTGCATATGAAGAATCCTTGCATCCCTTGGATAAACCCTAATTGATCATGGTGTATGATCTTTTTAATGTGTTGTTGGAGTTTGTTTGCTAGAATTTCATTGAGAATTTTTGCATCTATGTTCATTGGTGATATTGGCCTATAATTTTTTTTTTTCAGGTATCTTTGTCTGGTTTTGGTATCAGAGTGATGTTGGTCCCTTAAATAAGTTTGGGAATTTTCCTCCCTCTGCATACTAGCCTCCTCAGAGTATCCTCAGCGCAGTCAACTCCTGTCCCTTCCCTGGTGTCTGAAGCCTGAGCCTCATTACCCAGCCCTTACTTGACAGAGTGGGCATGGAAGCAAGGATCTCAGACTGGTAAGTTCTAGTCGGCACTGATCTCTGTGGTGAATTCTCTCCACTTTGCCTTTCATACACTTGTCATTGCACTCCCCTCTGAGGTTTCAAAGCTCCCCTGTCGCTACTCAGGGGATCTGAAACTTTGCCTCTTTCACAGCTCCCTCCTAGAGGTACAGGTCCCATCTCGGTTCCTTTTTTTCTTATAATTTTGGCCCAACCCTGTTATGTGGAGATTCACTTGCCTTTTTGGATGTCTGGGATCTGCTGACAGCATTCAGAAGGTGTTCTGTAGGAGTTGTTCCATGTGCAGATGTATTTTTGATGTATTTGTGGAGAGGAGGAGGATCTCTATGTCTTATTCTTCTGCTATCTTGAAAGTCTCCCCTATGTTCCTTTTTTATTGAGGAAGAACAAGGCTTTCTAGAAGCTCAGCTCAGTAGACTTCCTCTTATATCTTATTGGCTAGAAGTAAGCTCACATGACTCCTTCCAAACTAATAACTGATCCAAGAGGATCAGATAACTATAGTTGTTTGGACTAAGGGAGATTTACTCCTTGGGCTGTGGTAAGAATCAAGTCTCTGAGATCAAGATAGCATAGGCACCATCTGAACAATCTAAACTTTCCCTCTGTCAGTAAGGAAAGATTATTGGATATTGTATAGACAATGGAGAGTTGCTTTCATATCCGCAGTGTACCTCATTCTTCTTCAAATTAAATCACTAGTATTAGTAAATAGCACATAAAACCAAAGTATAAAATATAGCAGTAGTTGATTGAGAACATGTTTTGGCCCCCATTTTCACGTGCTACCTAGGTTTTAGGTATGAAGGGTCCTAAATGACATTCAGACTTCCTATTAATAACGATTTATTAATGTGCTTCAGATACATGGTATAAATAAATTATAATACTCAAGAACTTAATTTAGATTCTGGTATTTAGGACCCTTTGAGGTATGTTAATTAAATCTCAATGTTCTCATTTATAAAACAGAAATATTATCATTTATTTTGGGGACATATGCTATAATGTGGTTGTAAGGGTTAAATTCTTAGCACAGATTATGGCATTCTATAATGTGTGCTAAGTTGCTTCAGTCATATCTGATTCTTTGTGACCCTATGGACTGTGGGCCACCAGGCTTCTCTGTCCATGGGATTTTCCAGACAAGAATACTGGTGTGGGTTGCCATTTGCTTCTCCAGGGGATCTTCCCAACCCAGGAATCAAACCCACATCTCTTATGTCTCCTGCATTGGCAGGTAGGTTCTTTACCACTAGCGCCACCTGGGTTGGGAAGATCCCCTGGAGAAGGTAATGGCTCCCCACTCCAGTATTCTAGCCTGGAGAATCCCTTGGACAGAGGAGCCTGGCAGACTATAGTCCACAGGGTTGTAAAGAGTCAGACACGACTGAGCAAGTAACACTTTTGTGGCATTCTATAAGTTACCTGTAAATGTTTGCAATTGAAATTGCTCACTTATTACTATTCCTGTATTCATGACTTAATTATTAAAAGTGACCTCAATTTACTGAGTTACTTACATTATATTGAGTAGTATAAAAAGTGGGAAGAAGGGACATAAGCTATAATACATTGAGAAATTCTGGCCTCACTTCAGTTCAGTTCAGTTCAGTCGCTCAGTCGTGTCCGACTCTTTGCGACCCCGTGAATCACAGCACGCCAGGCCTCCCTGTCCATCACCAGCTCCCAGAGTTTACTCAAACTTTAGTTAGGTGAACATAAATAAGTTTAGTTACTATCATACTAAATAAATACTGAAAAGTTAGTATTAAATAAACACGTCTTCCCAACATATTGGGAATCTCAATGGAATCAAGGCTGCTCCAGGAGTTTTTGGAAGACTATACATAAGTGGGATTTTTTTTGGCTACTCCATTAAAGCAATTGCAATGTAGGTACATTTTAAAACCTAGTGTAAAACCAAACTCTCACAAACAAATAAGCAACCAACAAATTCTGAGCTATTCTCTACAAAGACAGAATTTTTTATAATTGATATATGTAGCTGATTTACAATACTGTGTGTTTCAGGTGTACAGTAGAATGATTCAGTTCAGTTCAGTTGCTCAGTCGTGTCCGACTCTTTGCGACCCCATGAATTGCAGCACGCCAGGCCTCCCTGTCCATCACCAACTCCCGGAGTTTACTCAAACTCATGTCCATTGAGTTGGTGATGCCATCCAACCATCTCATCCTCTGTCGTCTCCTTCTCCTCCTGCCCCCAATCCCTCCCAGCATCAGAGTCTTTTCCAATGAGTCAGCTCTTCGCATGGGATGGCCAAAGTATTGGAGTTTCAGCTTCAGCATCAGTCCTTCCAGTGAACACCCAGGACTGATCTTCTTTAGGATGGACTGGTTGGATCTCCTTGCAGTCCAAGGGACTCGCAAGAGTCTTCTCCAACACCTCAGTTCAAAAGCATCAATTTTTCAGTTATGCATATATACATATGTGTGTGTGTGTGTGTGTGTGTGTATTTTATAGGGGGCTTCTCAGGTGGCGCTAGTGGTAAAGAACCTGCCTGACAATGCCGGAGATGTGAGACTTGGGTTAGATCCCTGGGTCGGGAATATCCCCTGGAGGAGGGCATGCAACCCACTCCAGTATTCTTGCCTGGAGAATCCCGTGGACAGAAGAGCCTGGCAGGCTGCAGTCCATAGGGTCACCCAGAGTCAGACATGACTGAAGTGACTTAGCACGCACGCACATGTGTACACACACACACACACACACACACACGTTTTCTGACTTTTTTAAGGATTATGAATGAATTATATTTTTATTTCCATTTAGCAGTCCCCTCCCTGCTGTGTTCTGGGACATGAATGGCTCACACTTGGACTTCCTGAATAGCCTCTGAATGATAGGAGGTTGAGGTAGTGAAAAACCTCATCAGATAGAAAAGCATAATCCAGATCATTCCAGGTTTCATAATTTTGACCTTCTAAAAGGCCAGTTATCTCATGGTGTTTTATTATTTAAAAAAAATTATACTAAATAGAACTCCTGACATCTCTTTACTGCTTCTCGGTGTGAGGGGAGAGTGCCAGCATGTGGTACAGACAAGAAAGACTGGTGGGATCTGCGGGGCAAGGCCTCCGCTTCCCGGTGACGCTGTCACCAGGAACTCCCGAGATGAGTTGAGACTGTTCAGGATGTGGTTAGTGGCAGATAGCATGTGAGGAAGGCCTGCCCACTCTGTCCTAGACCCCCAGGCTGGCACTGAGTTTTAGAGACAGAGAGCATGTGGGAAGGGGCCAGGCTGAGGCGCCTTTGCCAGCGATGCTGCCTGAGGCCAGGCTGGGGGGCTCACGGGTGCCCTCAAGAGGTGAACAGTGAGTCAGGGTGGAGGGGCCTATTCCAAAGAAGTCAGGAAGGCTGCAGATCAAAACAGTGGCTACTGACCTGGCATCCGTGACATGACTGTGTCAAAACCACGATGGCTGAGAGTGGTACCAACATGCTGTGGTTGGAGAAAGTGGGCAGCCAGCGTTTGTTTGCAGAAGAGATGACGCTCTGTGAGTGGCTCAGCCAGTAGCTCAGCTCAGCTTCTCTTGGCCAATGTCTCCCATAAAACCTCTGAGTTACTTACATAGCACATTTCTGTGTCCATTCTCTCCCTAGTGTGTTATACATCTTTCTGTCAGCCTTGTAGGTGTGGGCTGTCTCTGGCACCAGAGGGTCATCAGGGTTGTGTCACAGAGCAGGGAACAGATGAAAAAGAAAACTTTTGACACTCTCAGTGCTAGAGACCGTTGGGATCACAGGATGTCAAGGTCGATCCTGCTGCTGCTGTTGATGTTGGGGTGTTAAACTTTGGTTGTGAAAGCAATGTTTGGGGGCTTGAAAGGATAATCTGTAGGCAAGTGGATGGTCAGGAAGAAAACATTGCCTCCTTGGTAGGGACTGTCATTCAGGGCCATGAAGGTGGCCTGCCAGTGGAACAAATCATCTCCCACAGGTCCTGCAGAGCAATGAGCAGGAGGGTCCCTCTGCAAGCCAGTTAATTTCTTCTGGATCCACTTCAGCACCATCCTTCTGCTGCTGGGGATGTGGGTTCCTGGTCCAGGGCTACCAGAGGTAACCTACTGCTGTCTTGGCCCTGATTCTTTTCCATTATAGGTTATTATAAGATACTGAATATAGTTCTTTGTGCTATAAAGAAAAATCCTTGTTGCGTACCTAATTTTTCATATAGTGGTATATAATTGTTAATCCTGTGCTTTTATCCCTCTCCCCTGCTTTTCTTTGGTAAACATGAATTTGTTTTGTATGTCTGAGTCTGTTTCTTCTTTGTAAATTAGTGCATTTTTATTCCTTTTTAGATTGCACATATGAGTAATATCATATAATATTTGTCCTTCTCTGGCTTACTTCACTCAGTGTGATGATCTCTAGGTCCATGGCATTATTTTACTGTTTTTTATGACCAAGTATTATTCTACTGTTTATATATATCACATTTTCTTTTTCATTAATCTGTTCATGGACACTTAGGTTGCTTTCATGTATTGACTATTCTAAATATTGCTTCTGTGAAAATTGGGGTACATGTATATTTTCAAATTAAGATTTTCATCTTTTATGGATATATGCCCAGGAGTAGCCTTGCTAGATCATATGGTAACTCTAGTTTTTAAAGGAACCTCTATATTGTTTTCCATAGTGGCTACAACAAAGACAGATTCCATTTTTAATGATATTTTAAAAGCTGTCCTGTTCAATATAGAGCAGACCCCACCCTCAGCCCATTAAAATAAGTTAACTGACAGTTTCATTTCTGAGTTTAGCATTGCAGAAATTAGGACTGTTCATCCTTTATAATATCAAATCACATAAACTGACCACAGGTATGAGATAAAAAGAAAAATAAAATTTTTCAAAGAGCAAAAAGACATATGAAGCACAGAGATTCAGAGAGAATTGTAGTCATTTAAAGTGAGTGACCTGGGGAGGTACAAGCCTACACATGGCTCTGTCAGTTTCTCTTAGCCTGATTTTATGTTAAAATAGCTCTCTGACTAAACATGCCATGCCACAGGGGTTTCACTCCATGCCACGAAACATTATTCAGTGAAGAGCTAAGACAACCAAGAGACTGTTTATTCAGCAAGCTTTTTTGAACATCTATTAACATTATATATAAGACACTAGGCAAAGGTTGTGGAGGGTAGGTTTTATTTTTGGTCTTTTTTTAAAGTTAGTGCTTTAAACTTCTGAGTAATTACATTCACTTTTTGATGCTAAAATGTAAAATATGTTATAGCCTTAATACATATGATTTTTCCAAGGGATTAAAACAGGAAAACATGTGAAGCCAATGAACATTTTGAGGGGTGAAAGATAGCTTGCTGTGATTCTCTCTAAAACTTGAAAAATCTAATTACTACATGTGGGAAAAGACATGTAGGAATATGACAAGACTTCTCTATATCCATTACTTAGACAAAGTTTCATATAAAATTTGATCATTTTGATTGTTTTCCCTAATGTTCATATGATATCTATGTCCCCAGTGTGAAAATCTTCCAACCTGTCTCCATCATTCTGGATGAAAAGTTCTCCAGTTCAGAATCCAGTTATTTGTTTAGTTTTACTAGTGTTTATTATGTCAAGAAAACTTATTTCTTTCTGTGATAGTGTCGTCCTTCCAGCTTGGCCTCTCTAAACCTGCAGTTTGTGAATCCTTTTGGTGTAAAGAGTCCTGACAATTTGGGCTTAGTCTAGTCAAAAGTTGGTCTTGTAAACCCTTCCATGTATAACAGTTACTGCCTTCTCCACACAGCACCCTGATTAACCAACCAATTCTTGCCACCCATTGCCTGTCCACCATCCTGCTTTCTTTCATACCCTTTCTACAATCATACCACAACATCTTTTTTTTTTTTCCTGATCAGTAATAACAACCAGTACCTCAAAAATCTATCTTTAGTACTGAGGAACTCTGAGAGCCTGAAGGTCTAATGGGAACATATTAGAGAAGGCTTCCCATAGCAGCATAAGTTTTTTTTTTTTTTTTGTCTGAGGTAACCCAAAAGATATTTACAGTGATTGTATAGAGACTGTGTCTCTGCCCTTATCATCCAACCTGGGGAGTAACTCCCTGTGAGGAAGTACTTACATCTTATTAAGTAGCGCATCATTTGCTGAATTCCTATTGACAAAGTCATAAACTGTAGCTTATTTTTTCTTGTTTTCTATATCCGAGGTTTTATGCAATTTGTTTTCATTTTCCTTTTATTGATTGGCCATTGCTGAAACATGAATTATTTATGTGCTGGATGCTTAGGAAAACATTCAGTTTTGAAATGGGAGTAGGGTAAGTGATACTTTGGTGGCCAAAACTTACAGTCCCGTCTCAAAAATCTCTAGAACAGCAAAGTCGATATTCAAGAAGAGTATGGATTATTTAGCTGTTTCCTACTCATATTTTAATAGTTTCAGCTATTATTTTTGCATTAACATGCATTTAATAAAGGTGTTTTATAACATCAATTCTCACAACTAGGGGTAGACTGACATTGTGGGTGTCCTAGAAGAATTAGTGAGGGTCACTTCAAAATGATTTAAAATGTTTCAGTATTTTATTCAAATATTTTATATGCTTTAATTTTGTATATTTTATTTAAATATGTATTTTGAATTTTATTTTTATTTAAATATAATCACTTGCTTTACAGTGTTGTGTTAACTTCTGCTGAGCAATGAAGTGACTCAGCTATATGCATACATACATCCCTTTGCTCATGAGCCTGCCTCCCACTTCTCACCCGTCTAGGTCGTCGCCATGTACCGCTGGGCCCCCTGTGCTGTAGAGTAGGTCCCCACTAGCTGTCTGTTGTACACATGGCAGTGTATATGTGCTATTCCTCCTCTCCTCGTTTGTCTCACCCTCCCCTTCCTGCTCTGTCCACATGTCTGTTCTTTATGTCTGCATCTCTATCCCTGCCCTACAAACAGCCTCATCTATAAAATTTTTCTAGATTCCGTACATATGAATTAATATACAATATTTGTTTTCCTCTGACTTCACTCTGTATGATGGACTGTAGGTCCATCCACATCACTGCAAATGACCCAAATTTCTTTCTTTTGTGGCTGAGTAATATTCCACTGTATACATGTACCATATCTTCTTTATCCATCTATCTGTCAGTGAGCATTTAGGTGGCTTCCACATCCTGACTACTATAAATAGTGCTGCAGTGAACACTGGGGTGCATGTGTCTTTTTGAATTACGGTTTTCTCCAGGTATATGCCCAATAATGGGATTGCTGGGTCATACTCTAGTTCTATTTTAGTTTTTTTCAGTAACCTCCATACTTTTCTCAATAGTGGCTAGGTCAGTTTACTTTCTCACCAACAGTACAAGAATGTTTCTTTTTTTTTTTTTGACACCCTCTCCAGCATTTACTGCTTGTAGATTTCTTGATGATGGCCATTCTGACTGGTGTGGGATGATACCTCATTGTAGTTTTGATTTGCATTTCTCTAATAATGAGCAATGTTGAGCATCTTTCCATATGTTTATTGGACATCTGTATGTCTTTGGAGAAACGTCTGTTTAAGTCTTCTGCCCATTAAAAAAAATCACTTCTTTTTGGCTGTGCTGGGTTATCACTGCTGTGCAGGCTGTTCCCTAGTTGCAGAGTGCAGGCTTCTGGTTGCAGCATTTTCTCCTGTGGGGCACAGGCTCTCGGGCAAGCAGGCCTCAGTCGTTGGGGCGCCCGGGCTCAGTCTTGGCGCCCGGGCTCTGGAGCACAGTCTCAATAGTTGTGCACAGGCTTAGTCACTTTGTGGCATGTGGGGTCTCCTGGATCAAGGGTCGAACTCGTGTCTCCTGCATTGGCTGGTGGACTCGACCACTGAGCCACCAGGGAAGCCTCCCACCCATTTTTTGATTGACTTGTTTTTCTGATGTTGAGTTGCATACGCTTTTGTATATTTTGGAGACTAATCTTCTGTCAGTTGCTTCACTTGCAAATATTTTCTCCCATTCTGGTTTGCCTTTTTGTCTTGTTTATGGTTTACTTTATAAGGTCCCATTTGTTAATTTTTGTTTTTATTTTCATTACACTAGGAGGTGACTCATAAAAGATCTTGTTGTGATTTATGTCAAAGCATGTTCTGCCTATGTTTTCCACTAAGAGTTTTACAGTGTCTGACCTTACATTCGTGTCTTTAATCCATATTGAGTTTATTGTTGTGCATGGTATTAGAAGTCTCTTAATTTCATTCTTTTACATGTAGCTGTCCAGTTTTCCTAGCATCCCTTATTGAAGAGACTGTTTTTTGCCATTGTATATTCTTGCCTCCTTTGTCAAAGATTAGGTGGCTGTAGTCTCTGGTTTATCTCTGGGCTTCTATCCTACTCTGTTGATCTACGTTTTACCTTTTGTGCTGGTATCACACTGCTTGGTTACTGGAGCTTTGTAGTATAATCTAAGTCAGGGAGCCAATTGCTCCAGCTGCGCTTTTCTTTCTCCAGATTGCTTTGGCTATTTGGGGTCTTTTGTGTTTCCGTTCAAATTGTGAATTTTCTTTTGTTCTGGTTCTGTGAAAAATGCCCTTGGTAATTTGATAGGGATTGCACTGAATCTGTAGATTACTTTGGGCAGTGTCGTCATTTTAACAGTATTTATTCTCCCAATCCAGGAACATGGTATATTTCTCCATCTGTTTGTTTCACCTTTGATTTCTGTCATCAGTGTTTCATACTTTTCTGCATATAGGTCTTTTGTCTCTTAGGTAGGTTTATTTCAGGTAGGTTTATTCCTGTATTTATTTTAAAACATTTCTTTACTAGAGTTAGAGGTAAATCAGTTTTCTGTTAATACTTTTTATCTTCATAATTAGGAATATATTACTTGGACAGAATACTACATATCATCTCAAACTATTTGAGATTATTTTTGTTTCACAGACTTCTCATTGCTCATATCATATAGCATCAGTCACTCGTACTCACTAAAGATAGAGATAAAGTTTATATTTTCTTTCCCAGTATCTGCTCTACTTTCAGCTTCTGCACAGACAAGGTATTTCTGATTTTTTCTCGTTTGCTTTTCTTTTATGATTTTTCTGAACTAAATATATTCTTTGGAGACAATTACATGGTTTCCATTTTTAAGTGAAAATTTAAATCACTTGTTCCTGGTCACCTGCCCTGAGGCTGCTGACTGCTGGAAAACTATGGCTTTGTTGACCCTCAGAATTAATACCTAGAGTGCACTGCACAGCCTACACATATGTGTGGCAAAAATTTTCAATCGAGAGAGGCCAGTGAGGGTGAGAGTGTTTGTTATTTCCACTCTGGATGCTATCTGTTTCAGGGAAATCAGAGCCAATTGACCTCTTGCCAATTATGTAAGAAGTCCCATGTGGAAATCGGCATTAGCTGGCATCATATAACTATTTTTTTTTCCACAGTGATATTTTAGTACATTTTATAGTTGGCTTCCAAAGCAGCTGCCCAGTTAAACTACCCCTTGATATGATTTGGCTTGCAACTATCATAGTTATTGAATTAACATTCCGGACAGTACTTCCTTCTAATGTCAGGAAAACCCCACTGTATCAACTGCCAAGGAGAGAAGGTCTTTGTAATACCCAGCTAATATGCAGTGGTGTTGTATCTATCATATATTAATCTGCACAAGCTTCACAACTTCTTAGAGCCTTGGGAAGCAAGACTGTTTCTTTTCAATGTGGTTGGCTTCAAATGAAGTCATTCAATAGACCATAGACATTTTTTCTCTATGTGAATAAATGGATACAAGGAATTTTTTCTGCTAAAAATTCTTGATTGAGTGCAGATGAGCTGGAAGGAAAGGGATTTGATTTTTACTAAAAGAAAAATTATTAATCACATCAAAAGGGTACTACATTGTTGTGTTGTTCAGTCACTAGGTCATGTCTGACTCTTTGCGACCCAATGGACTGCAGTACACCAGGCCTCCCTGTCCTTCACTGTCTCCCAGAGTTTACTCAAACTCATGTCCATTGAGTCAATGATGCCATCCAACCATCTCATCCTTTGTCGCCCCCTTCTCCTTCTACCCTCAATCTTTCCCAGCATCAGGGTCTTTTCCAATGAGTCAGCTCTTCCCATCAGGTGGCCAAAGTTTTGGAGCTTCAGCATCATTCCTTCCAGTGAATATTCGGGCTTGATTTTCTTGAGGATTGACTGATCTCTTTGCTGTCCAAGGGACTTCCAAGAGTCTTCTTTAGCACCACAGGGTACTACAACTTCCATTTTTAAGATTTTTTTTACAGTGATGGTTTAACGTAGAAGTTTGTTCTAGTTTCTGTTTTCTAAAACTGCTGCTCTCATATTTCTTTTCCTTCAAATATTTTAAGGTATCTCTACCTTCTTAGTTCTGCTTGAAAACACTACTCTATAGATAAAAGAGTTTAAAATTTAATGCATGGTTTTCCCTAGTGGTATTAGTACTATTCCTTATGAAGTTAATAATTTTCCTTAGGTTAACTGCTTGTCTGCTTTATGACTGGGAAGGTGATCATTCAGGGAATAGGACTGAATAGCTCTGATGATGTAGTTTAGGAATTGCTTTGTCATGGAGTCCTATATAAAAATTTATTGGACTTGCCCGGGAGATTCTCACAATAGCCTCTAATGTGGAAATTTGGTCTAGAGAAATACTGAAGCAAAGCAAAAAGTTTTAAAATGTAGTGCTGTATTTGAGAATAGAAAATAAATCTTCTTAGTCCTCCAACCAGGTATGCAAATGGCTCTGATAAGGATTCTTGTGTGGGCCCTAGACTATTGATAAAGATGCTTTCAGCTTGGAATGCGTGGGACACTACCCCTGACTGCTATTACCTGTAGCAGGCCCCCACTGACGTTTCTCCTAAGGTTTGGGTGAACTGGTGCTTGTGGTTCTTACTGTGATCACAGGATGCGTTTCAGCGAAAACCATCAGGAGCTTTGAGGAAAGTGATTGATTACTCACCGATCCTGAAGGGTACACCACATGCCTGCGGGCACACAGCGAAGTCACGGGTGGACTGCACAGACCTTCATTAGGGATGGCTTGGGTTTTGCAAGTTTCTTCTTTATTGGCTAGTTTAAGACATCAGGGCAGGAATTACGATGCACGAAAGGAGAAGTGGGGTCATTCAAATGGTCTAGGTGATGCTGGGCTTTCTAAAAGACAGAACTTTATGGGTGGGGTGGCCTCATTCTTTATTTGACTGTTTTGTTAGTGATTATATTATAGAGCTGGCAGTGTGTTTATTTATGATGGATATCTTTTGAAATGGATGCCTCAGCAATTAAAAGGTCAATGTCAGGCACTGATTACAACCAAAAAGCTTAATGTCAAGTGTTTATACTACAAGAATATTTGTTGTATTTATTCTTATCCATTATTTATAAAGGTCGTTGTGAGATATATATATATAAATCAAAATTACTGCAATAAACAATATTTATATTAAAATATTGGAAATTGTGTGAATATTGGAAACAATATATTTGTACTATTACCTTCAGAACTCTTAGCCCAGCATCTTACATTTGGACATTAAATTCACTTGGAAGACTGAAGTCGAAAGGTAAATGAGTATTATATCAGTGAGAACACTCTGCCAGTGTTCTTCCCAGTCTGCTCATCTAGTTTCTCATTCGCCTTAAGAGTTCTCCAACTCTGAACATTTTGCAAGAGTTTTAGGAAAAATTGAGAATTTTTAAAAAATTGGGGTAAAAATACATGATATAAAATTTACCACTTTCACAAATTTTAAGTGTGGTATTAAGTTCTGTGGTATTAAGTCTGTTCCTATTGTTATGCAACCATTACTACTGTCCATCTCCAAATGAAACTCTTAACCCATTAAATGATATCTTCTCCCTTCCTCCAGCTCCTGGTAATTATCATTCTACTTTTTATCTCTTAAGATTTTGACTACTCTAGAAACTTCATATAAATGGGGTCTTACATTTGTCTTTTTGTTACTGGTTTATTTCTCTTAGCATAATTGTCTTCAAGTTTCATCCATTTTGTAAAGTATGTCAAAATTTCATTTATTTTAAAGGCTAAATTAGAGTCCACTGTATGTCTACAAAGCATTTTGCTTATCCATTCATTTGTCAATGAGTTTCTTCCACCTTTTGGCTATTGTGAATAATGCTGCTATGAACATGGGTGTACCAATATCTCTTTGAGACCCTTCTTGAATCCTTTTGAGTATATATCCAGAAGTGGAATTACTGGTAATTTATGGTAATTAATTACTGGTAATATATGGTAATTCAGTGTCTAATTCTTTGAGGAATCACCATAGTTTTCCACAGTGGTTGCACTGTTTTATATTCCCACTAGCAATGCATAGGAGTTGCAATTTCTCCTTATTGTTGCCAACACTTATTTTATGTTTTTTGTTTTGTTTTTAATAATAGCCATCCTAATTTGTATGAAGTGGTATCATTGTAATTTTGATTTACACTTCTCTGATGACTAGTGATGTTCAACATCTTTCCATGTGCTTATTGACCATTTGTATATCTTTGGAGAAATACATATTCAGGTCTCTTGCCCACTATTAAATCAGTTCTTTGTGCTGTTGAGTTTTAGGATTCTTTATATATTCTGAGTATCAGTTAAGTTCAGTTCAGTTGCTCAGTCATGTCCGATTCTTAGCGACCCCATGAACTGCAGCACTCCAGGCCTCCCTGTCCATCACCAACTCCAGGAGTTTACTCAAACCCATGTCCATTGAGTTGGTGATGCCATCCAGCCATCTCATCCTTTGTCATCCCCTTCTCCTCCAGCCTTCAATATTTCCCAGCATCAGGGTCTTTTCCAGTGAGTCAGCTCTTCGCATCAAGTGGCCAAAGTATTGGAGTTTCAGCTTCAGCATCAGTCCTTCCAATGAACACCCAGGACTGATCTCCTTTAGGATGGACTGGTTGGATCTCCTTGCAGTCCAAGGGACTCTTTAAGAGTCTTCTCCAACACCACAGTTCAAAAGCATCAATTTTTCGGCACTCAGCTTTCTTCACAGTCCAACTCTCACATCCATACATGACCACTGGAAAAACCATAGCCTTGACTAGATGGACCTTTGTTGGCAAAGTAATGTCTCTGCTTTTTAATATGCTGTCTAGGTTGGTCATCACTTTCCTTCCAAGGAGTAAGCATCTTTTAATTTCATGGCTGCAATCACCATCTGTTGTGATTTTGGAGCCCCCCAAAATAAAGTCAGCCACTGTTTCCACTGTTTCCCCATCTATTTGTCATGAAGTGATGGGACCAGATGCCATGATCTTAGTTTTCTGAATGTTGAGTTTTAAGCCAACTTTTCCACTCTCCTCTCTCACTTTCATCAAGAGGCTCTTTGGTTCTTTTTCACTTTGTGCCATAAGGGTGGTGTCATCTCCATATCTGAGGTTATTGATATTTCTCCTGGCAATCTTGATTCTAGCTTGTGCTTCTTCCAGCCCAGTGTGTCTCATGATGTACTCTGCATATAGGTTAAACAAGCAGGGTGACAATACACAACCTTGACATCTTTTCCTATTTAGAACCAGTCTGTTGTTCCATGTCCAGTTCTAACTGTTGCTTCCTGACCTGAATGCATATAGGTTTCTCAAGAGGCAAGTCAGGTGGTCTGGTATGCCCATCTCTTTCAGAATTTTCCACAGTGTATTGTAATCCACACAGTCAAAGGCTTTGGCATAGTCAATAAAGCAGAAGTAGATGTTTTTCTGAAACTCTCTTGCTTTCTCGATGATCCAGCGGATGTTGGCAGTTAATCTCTGGTTCCTCTGCCTTTTCTAAAACTAGCTTGAACATCTGGAATTTCATGGTTCATGTATTGCTGAAGCCTGGCTCGGGAAATTTTGAACATCATTTTACTAGCGTGTGAGATGAGTGCAATTGCGCGGTAGTTTAAGCATTCTTTGGCATTGCCTTTCTTTGGGATTGGAATGAAAATAAACCTTTTCTAGTCCTATGGCCACTGCTGAGTTTTCCAAATTTGCTGGCATATTGAGTGCAGCACTTTCACAGCATCATCTTTTAAGATTTTAAACAGCTCAACTGGAATTCCATCACCTCCACTAGCTTTGTTCATAGTGATGCTTCCTAAGGCCCAGTTGACTTCATATTCTAGGATGTCTGGCTCTAGGTGAGTGATCACACCATCCTGATTATCTGGTATCAATTCCATATCAAATAGATGATTTGTGAGTACTTTATCTCATTCTATTGTTTGCATTTTCACTCTTTTGATGTTGATGGTGGCCTTCGATGAACAAAAGTTTTCAATTTTGGTGAAATTTAACTTACCTATTTTTTCCTGCATTGCCTGTACTTTAAATACCATAACCAAGAAAATCATTGCCAAATTCAATGCCATGGAGTGTTTTTTGTTTTTCTCCCTTGTTTCTTTCTAAGGCTTGATAGTCTAAGCTTTTAAGTTTACATTTTTATCCATTTTGAGTTCATTTTCACATATGATGTAAATTAAGGGTCCAACTTTAGCTGTTTTTAATTTTTATTTTTTGCTTGTGGATATCCAGTTTTCCTAACATCATTTCTTGGAATGATTGTCCATTCTGCATTGAATGGTTTCATACCCTTGTAGAAAATCAATCATCCAAATTTTGTGAGGATTTATTTCTAGGCAGTCTAATCTTTTCCATTGATCTAGATGTCGGTATTATGCCAGTACCACACTGCTTTGATTACCTTAGATTTTAAAATAAGGAAGTGTGAGACCTCTAAATTTTTTCCTTTTCAAGATTTGTTTTTGGCTAGTCAAGATCCCTTGAAATTTTATAATAATTTTAGAATAGATTTTTCTTTCCTTTAAAAAGAAAAAAAAATCTTTGGTTTTTTCATATAAATTGCATTGAATCTGTAGACACTTTAGGTTTTACTGACTTCTCAACATTAAGTTTTCCAGTCTATTGGATCTTTTCCTTTTTTGTGTGTGTTTATTAATTTCTTTCAGAAAGTATAATTTCCATTGTACAAGGCTTTCATATGTATCTTATTATTTTTATTTTTTTATTTTTCTTATTCTTTTTAATGCTCTCATTAAGTGAAATAGTTTCCTTAATTTCCTCTTACATTGTTCATTGTTAGTATTGATACATAGGATACAACTAACTTTTCTGTGTTTATTTGTATCCTGCAACTCTGCTCAATTCTTTCATTAGGTCTAGCAGATTTTGTGGAATCTTTAGTTTTCTGCATATAAGATCATGTCATCAGTGACCAGAGATAACTTTGTTTTCCTTTTCAGTTTTGATCTCTTTTATTTTTCTCTGTTATTTCTTTCTCTTGCCTAATTGCTCTGGCTAGAACTTTCACTACTATGTTGAATAGAAGTGATGGAAGTGGACAACCTTGTTCCTGACTTTAGTGTAAAAGCTTTCAGTCTTTAACCATTGAGCATTCTGATTATTACTTTTATGTCAACTTGACTGGGCTATGAGGTACCCAGACATTTGGTCAGTCATTCTGGTTGTGGTTATAGGTGTATTTCTGGATTAGATTACACGCAAGTCAGTAGACTGAGGAGAGCTGATTGCCCTTTCCAGTGTGAGTGGACATCATCAAATTAGCTGAAGGAATGAAGAGAACAAAAAGGCTGACCCACCCATGAGTAAGGGACACTTCTTCTGTCTGAGTGCTTTCGAGTTGGTGGTATCAATTTTTTTTTTCCAGTCTCTAAAGAACTTGAGCTGAAGCAATGGCTTTTTCCAAGTCTTGAGCCTACCACCCTTCAGGCTGGAACTACACCTTCATTTCTTCTAGGACTCCACTGTACCCACAGATCTTGGGACTTGTCACCTTCCATAATCATTTTAATAAATTCCAAGTAATAATAGTAATAATAATAATGATACCCATATATATGTTGGGGGAGTGTGTAATTGCCTCGGTTCTTCTCACCACAGCAAAAATTTGAAGCGACAGATGGGCCAGTGTCACAGCTCTGTGTTACAGCTCAGTTTTATTTAGAAAGCAAAGGAAAACACATCCTGGAGGCATGAGGGTGGGTTGACCCAAAAGACAAAAGACTGGAAGAGAAGAGAACCACCCCCCGTCCCCTGCCCTGCTCAATTTTGGCTCCTCTTTTTATGTTTTTTCCTACTCCCCCTGGGCCTGCCCTATGTAAATTGGGCTAGCCAGGAGGGCTGTTTTACCTGAGGTCCTCACTCTGGTTCTTGGACCTTCATTTGTTCTATTTTCTCAGGCTTTTCCCTTCTTCATCTTTAGCCACCACCATTCTGGACTCCTTTTTTCTATTTGAACTACCTAACATTCCCCCCTCAAGAGATGGGAGGCCCAGTTCTTTGGGAATAGGGGCGCCAAGGTCTCTCTGGCTATTTCCTGCTGAACTGGGATGGTGAGAGGCATTGGGCCTCCCCCTCTTGCTAGTCTCAAGCCTCAGAGTCCTTATAGCGGTGTCCATTTAAGGGTGAGTGATGTTTTCCGTGATCGGCTATAGTTTTATATATCCTTGTTGAACTGGCACTGCATGTTGTAGCTTGTTAACCTGGGCAGAGACAAAATGGGATAGACAATTGATAATACATGGAGCAGTCATAAGCAGCATCAATATGGTGATAACAGGGATTAGTAGGAGTATTAGCCAACTCCAAATCCCCTCTCACCAGGAGAAGGATTGGGGTCTTTGAACTCCTTGGGGGTTGTTTAATTATCAAGTGGGACAAGAGGGGACCACTTGCCTTATAGTCTTTTGAAGGCCTGTTCCTCTAAAGGACCTTCCTATTAATCTTTGGAGGGCCTTTTCCCCTAAATGAGTGGTGGCGTATAAGGAGTTAACCAATTTCCATTGGAGGTTCCCAGGCAGAAACAGGAGTCCCTCCTTTTGGAACCACCCCCATATGATCTTCTTGAAAGCCCTCACTCTTAGCTTTAAGAGTCTCACCTTCAATATATGAAGGAGTTTCTGGCAAATTAGTCTGTGGAACTAAGGTGGCAACCCCTATTAGGTCATGGTTCTGTAATGCTGCTCTCTTAGCTGCCTGATCGGCTGCTTGGTTCTCTTGTGCCACTTCCATGCTCCCTTTTTGGTGTCTTTTACAGTGGGATACTGAAACCTCAGCAGGCAGATGGACTACTTCCAAGAGTCTAAGGATTTGATCACCATATTTGATTGGGTACCCTTGGGTGGTCAAGTGGCCTCTTTCTTTTCAAATAGCAGCATGTGCATGTAGCACCAGAAAGGCATACTTGGAGTCAGTGTAAATGGCTACTCTTTCCTTTTCCCAGCTCTAAAAGCTCGAGTCAGGGCTATGAGCTCAGTTAATTGGGCTTAAGTACCTAGTGGCAAAGGTTTAGCCTCTGTGGTCTCAAAATTGGAGACTACTGCATATCCAGCTCTTCTTTTTCCATCCAAGACAAAGCTGCTTCCATCAGTCTACCAGATTTCCTCAGGGTTGGTCAGAAGATCTTCTGAGAATCCCTCTCGGGATTTTGTTCAGTGGCCCAAGGTTTCTAGGCAAGAGTGAAAGGGGAGAGAGCCCTTGGGGGTAGGCAGGAGGGTAGCAGGGTTAAGAACCTCACAAGGGGATATAGTGAGGCCTGGGTATTCCATCAGCATTGCTTGATATCTGAGGATTCTTTGATCAGACATCCATAAATGGCTGCTCCTATTTAGGAGTTATTTTACTTTGTGGCTGGTAAAAAAAAATAGTTAATTTGCCCCCAAAAGAGAGTTTTAAAGCATCTTCTATCAGGATTGCAATAGCTGCAAGATTTTGAAGGCAAGGAGGCCAGCCTCAGGCAGTTGGGTCAAGCCTCTTAGATAAGTAAGCTACAGGCTGGGGCTCAGGTTCCAACCTTTGAGTTAACACTCCCAAGGCTATTACTTCTTTTTCGTGGACATAAAGTTGGAATGCTTTTTCTGGGTCTGGCAACCTCAAGGCAGGTTCTTGAGTTAAGGCTGGTTGTAGTGTAGCCTCTGCCTTCTTTCGGGGAGTTCCCTACATCAGTGGGATTAAATCATCCTGTCCCTTCAAGCTTTCATGTAAGGACTGGGCAATTAGACCATAGTTGGATATCCAGATTCTACAGTACCCAGTTAGCCCCAGGAAAGCTTGCAGGTGTTTTTGAGTTGTGGGGGAGGGCAACAGGAGGATTCCTTGTACCCGATCAGAGGACAGCCTCCTGGACCTGTGTGTAATCTGAACTCCCAGGTAAGTGACCTTTGTCTCAACCATCTGTGCTTTAGCATGGGAAAGTTTATATCCCTGCTCTGCCAAAAAGTATAGAACCCGAATTGCATGTTATTGGGCATTTTTCTCATCTGGAGAGCAGATTAGTAGGTCATCTATGTATTGTAATATTTTCCCATTAGGTCCCAGGTCCAGATCTAGGAGATCCCGGCTAAGAGCCTGCCCAAACAGGTGGGGGCTATCTCTGAACCCCTGAGGTAATACTGTCCAAGTCATCTGTTGGTATATTTCTCCTGAAGACTCCCACTTGAAGGCAAGAAGATATTGGGATTCTTTAGCCAGTGGTATGCAAAAGTATGCATCTTTGAGATCCAAGACTGTAAACCACTTGGCACTGGGTGGGATTTCTCCCAAGATTACATAGGGATTGGGTACTGTGGGATGTAGAGGGACTACAGTTTCATTTATGATCTGGAGATCTTGAACCATTTGCCAGATCCTGTCCTTTTTCTTTACATAGAAGATCAGGGTGTTATATGGCGAATTGGTGGCCACGGGCAAGGAATTTATTTAGTAGAGGCTGTAGTCCTTCCTGAGCTTCTCTTCTGAGGGGTATTGTTTCTGGTTTGGAAATCGAGTGGGATCTCGGAGGACAATGACAACTGGTTCAGCTTGGTGGGCTCATTCAGGAGTCCCACACCTGGGGGTTAATTTTGTCCTTCCATAGTGTTTGGTCCCTCCCTATTGGAGAGGGAGTAATGGGTTCCTCAGTAGTAACCAGGAGCTGTAGGGCTCTAGGGGCTGAAAAACTTCCCATCACAAGGGAGGTCCCCAGTTTAGTGAGTATATCTCTTCCCAGTAAGGGAGTAAGATACTCAGGGACCACCAGAAGCTGGTGGGAAAATATTTGTCCATCCCAGCAACAAAGAAGTGCTTGGATGAATCTTTGTAATTGTTTTTCCTGTAGCACCCAAGATGGTACAGGTTTGGGAGGAGAAGATTCTGGAGTAGGAGGTCAGGACAGAGTAGGTAGCCCCTGTGTCAACCAAGAAATTCTCGGACCTACCTGACACATCCAGTTGCACTCTTGGCTCCAGCCCTATGATGTTTATCTGTGACAGGCGGGCTGGCTGGAGTGGGCCACTTCAGTCCTGTTGAACCATCGTGAGGGAAGGCTTGGCCCTTGACCTTGAGGCTCTTGGGTCCCCAGGACAGAGTGCGCCCAATGTCCCAATTGATGGCATTTTTAGCAGGCTGTTTTGGAGACTTGTCATGGTTTGGACAGTCTTTGGCCCAATGTCCCACCTGTCTGCAGGTTAGGCATTTGCCTCATGCCTTGTCCTTCAAGGACTCGAGATTTGCCATAGAGCTTCCCTGCAGGGCGGCCGGCATCTGGGCATTCCTTGTCTCTTTTCTCCCTTTTTTTCTCCCTTTTTTTCCTCCCTTTTCTCCCTTTCCTGGGCTTTGGCCTCCCTCTCCTGTTCTCTGTTATAAAAGGTGTTGGTGGCTGTCTGGACCATCTCATCTGAAGAGGCAGCGGGGTCCTGCTGCTGTAGCTGTTGTAACTTTATCCTGATGTCTGATGCACATTGGGGCAGGAATTTGTCCTTTAAAATCATCTGTCCCTCGTAAGTGTCTAAGTCCAGATTGGTAAATTTTTGGAGGGCCTCTTTTAGCCTTTCCAGAAAGGAAATCGGGTTCTGGTTGGGCTCCTGCGTTATTGCTGAGACCCGGGCATAGCTGATTACTTTTTGCTAGGCTGCTTTCAGTCCTGCCTTTACACAGATCAGAAAATGATCCCTTTCCCAGATGTGCTCAGGGTCATTATAATTCCAATTAGGATCTGAGGAGGGGACTGCAGTTTTCCCTACTGGGTATTTATCGCTTGACATGTGAAGCCCTGTCACATGCCTTCGGGCTTCATTTAAGACCCTGGCATGCTCACGGTCAGATAAAGTTTGATTAAATATGACCATGATGTCCTTCACGTCAAGTCAAAGGCCAAGGTAATGTGTTGGACTGTATCTAAATATTTGCCCGGTTCATCTGTATAGCTTCCCAGGTCTTGTATGATCTTAGTTCTAAGAGGGAGAAGGTCTTATGGACCCGGTTTGGTCCGAATTCTCCTCCACTTTCAACTAAGGGACATACTCGTGTTGGGTTCTGTGGATGGGGTGTCCCCTGATATGGGGGCATGTTTGGATACAAGGAAGCAGCACCAGGCAACTCAGGAGCCATGGGAGTTGAGCCTTCACGGGGGGAAGACTTCCTTCTCTTGGATGTCTGTACCTACACCATTTTCCTAGTAGGCTCACTTTTAGGGCATATAACAATCCCATGCTTAAGACAGAGTTCCTTCATATCCCTTAGTCAGAAGAAAATTTGGACATAGGGGATCTCAGTCCATTTCCCTTGTCTTTTGCAGACTAAGTCTAACTTCAGGATGGTATTGTAATTTAAACTCCCATCCTCAGGCTAGTGTTCCTTGTCCCCCAGAGGATACCATGGCCATGCAGTGGCGCAAAAGAATTTTAAGTGGCTTCTCCTTAGAGTTAGAGGATCCAACAGCTTCCAGTTATCAAGGATGCATCTCAAGGGCGTCTGTTGGGAAGTGGATTGGTTATTTCCCATTTGAAAGACAGTGATGACAGGGAGGAAAAGAAAAAAAAGAAAAAAACCTAGTAGGCCTCTTTCTATTTCCATGGGGGGACTTCCTTAGGGGTGAGTCTTTTTGAAGCTTATCCTACCCAGTACTG
Source organism: Cervus canadensis (assembly GCF_019320065.1). Lineage (NCBI taxonomy): Eukaryota > Metazoa > Chordata > Mammalia > Artiodactyla > Cervidae > Cervus > Cervus canadensis. The sequence continues at coordinate 25,780,744 of NC_057388.1, read as the reverse complement.
TTGCAACCTGAGAGCCAGGCATCCCCAGGTCACGGTGCAGATCCCCAGGCAGGGTGAGGCATGACAGCCTCCTGGAGATCGGGTCCCCAGGAAGGTCGAGGCAGGTAGGCCTCCCGAGAATCGGGTCCCAGGGAGGGTGAGGCATGTCGACTTCCTGGGACCCCTGGACTGGAGGGTCCCTGAGCAGGTTGAGGCATGACAACCTTTTAAGGACCGGATTTCTAGGCAGGTCGAAGCAGGCCGACCTCCTGGGACCCCCAGACTGGAGTTGGGCATCCCAAGGTCTCCAGTGTGACCAGTGCTGGGTAGAGTTAAGGGGTTGTAACTCATTGGTGGTTTGTCATTGTGGATGGGAATAGATATCATGATGTAAAGCAGCCCAAGTCTGTGCCCTGAGACTGCGAACGTGGTGAAACAGCCATAAGGCTTATCCTCTTATTGCTCTAGGGAGATGTAAGTCACTGATTTCCTCCCCTAGTCCTTCATAATAACAGCTCAGGGTGTTTCTAGTGGTAAACATCTCATTGTCATAGACCCACTTTAGGTAATAACAGAAGTAATGACAAAAGAGTGGGTTATCTGGTCCTGTTAGGGTTGTTAGGAGTATTTTAATAATAATAGGCAGGAGTATTATAATAATACTAGTTATTATTTTAATAATAATAAGCAGGAGTATTTTAATAACAAGCAGTATTTTAATAATAATAAAATAAAATAAGTATTTTAATAATAATAAGGACCCTACAAGGGAGCAGGGTCCTGGTTGTAGGAGTTAGTAAGCGGCTTAAGAACAAATTGATAAGAGGCAACAGACCAGATGTTCCATAAAAGTGGAGTGGAGATTTGATCCAGGGGTATGTTTGTAATTTTAGGAGAAGGGTGGTAAGGGTTTGGGCCCAAACAGCCTGATGGGGAAACTCCCAAAGTGGCAAGCATTATCCCTGGAAGCCCAATTGCCCTTGAAGGGATGCCACCAACAGATGGACTTCTAGCAGGCACTGTGTGTCTGTCACCCGGCCTAGCGGGTACATTGAGAGATGCTGTTGTTGCACGTGTTGTAGGAAACGTGGAAGATGAAGGCCTGAATATCTAGAGAGATTGGATATTACAGCATTTCTCTCCCAAAGGCCAGCTATTTTCTGGTTGTCCCTCCAGAAGATTGTAGAGGCAACATTGTGGAGCCCCAGATGGGTCTCAGGGAAAGAGCATGAAGCAGGAGGGAAGGGGGCAAGGCACAACTTTTGAAAAAAAAAAAAATGACATAGCTCAAGGGCATAAAATAAACCAATTAAAATCAGATGGATCCAAGATGACAAGTCAAAATCAACTAAACCTTGATCCTCAATCTGCAAACTAAATGACATAACCCAGAGATGCCAGGACAGTTCCAAGGCACTGTCAAGAGACTGAGGAGTGGCTGGTTCCCCAATTGTTGAAATGATCCTCCCACTCATTAGCATATTAAATCACCCAGCCCATGAAAACTAACCACATCGCATTCCATGGCCACTCCCCTCTGTGATGGCCCATGCTCTTGGAGTATGCTTCTTTCTGAATCCAAACGAAAACCTATCGCTCTGTCTCTCACTGAATTTTTGCAATGAGACATCAAGAGCCTGAGCTTCATTAGGTCCTGAAGTCAGGCACCATGGGTTTTGGCTGGGCTCCAGTCCCAGGAGAGAGGAGCTGAAGGAAGGGAGGAGAAAGCAGTGGGGAAAATGTGCTGAGGAATCCCCTTCATAAGCTGCCAGAAGATCTGCTAAATACCTGACCTGTGCTCACAGTTTTCATTGGCCTGATCCTTGGCACAAAGAAAATTAAGGACAGAAGAACCCCCACCTGCTTGGGCAACAGCTACTAAGTAGCCCCTGAAAGAGTCCCTCAATTGCACCCACTGCCTCTTGCCTGTCCATGGGTGGTTTGAGGAAACAAGAAACAAGAGATTGCAAAGGAATTAAGATTTTGTTAGCCATATGTCCTCCCAGCCATAGGAGTGAGGACCTCCTACCTTAACTGGAGGTCTTCTGGAATCCGAGACTGAGCCATGTGAGCTTTCTGCTGAGCTTGTTTTCCCTGTCCCGGTTTCCAGCATGCTGGGCTTCTTGTGGCTTCCCATGCATTGGGTTTTCTTTGCGTTCAGCATCCACTATGGAAACTTTCGCTGAGCTGGGCTTCTGCTGTGCTTAGCTTTTGCCTCACGAGGGCCCAGCCGAGATTGTTTCAGCCAGGTTACATCCAAGTCACGGCACCATATTTGTCAGGGTCGTGTGTAATTTCCTTGGTTCTGTCTCACCACAGCAAAAATTTGAAGTGATGGGTGGACCAGTGTTACACCTCTGTGTTACAGCTCAGTTTTATTTAGAAAGCAAAGGAAAACACATCCTCGAGATGTGAGGGGAGGGTTGACCCAAAAGACACAGAAGAGAAGTCCCCCACCCCCCAATTCTGGCTCCTCTTCTCCTCCCCCTGGGCCTGCCCTGTGTAAATTGGGCTGGCCAGGAGGGCTCACTCTGGTCCTCAGACCTTCCTCTGTTCTATTTTCATAGGCTTTTCCCTGCTTTGTCTTTTAGCCACCGCCATTCTGGACTCATTTTTCCTATTCTAACTACCTAATATATACATACATGTATCTCCTTTTGGGTCAGTTTCTCTGAAGAACCCTGAATAATGCAAGTATGGTGTTGGCTGTGGATTTTCATATACAGCCTTTATTATACTGAGGTATCTTCCTTCTATTCCTAGTTTGTTAAAATTCTATCATGAAGTGTGTTGGATTTTGTAAACTGCTTTTTCTGTCTCTCTCAGTCTCTGTCTCTGTCTCTCTCTCTCTATATATATATATATGATTGGCAGCTTGTTATTTAATGCTGTGGTTAAGGTAAAAGGTAAATTGTGTTTCAAATCAATCTATATTATTCATATTTCAAGAGCTCTCTTTTTTTAATTGAAGGATAATTGCTTTACAATGTTGTGCTGGTTTCTGCCATACAACAGTGGGAAGCAGCCATAAATATACATGTATCTCCTCCCTGGGAACCTCCCTCACCTCACCATCCCACACCTCTAGGTCGTCACAGAGTGCTGAGTTGAGCACCCTGTGTATACAGCGGCTTCCACTGACTGTTTTACACATGGTGTATAGTGTATAATTTTAGTGCTGCTCTCTCAATTCATCCCACATGCTCCTCCCCCTACCGTGACTTTTTCTGTATTAATGGAGATGGTCATGCAGGGTTTTTCTCATCATTGTGCTAATGTAGTATATTACACTGTTTCATTTTTGTATGTTGAACCATCCTTGTTTTATAGGAATAAATCCTGTTTGATCATGGTGTATAATTCTTTTTATGTTACACTGAATTCTGTTTGCTAATATTTTGATGAAATATTTACACCACTATTCAGAGGAGGGCTTCTCTGGTGGCTCAGCAGTAAAAAAAAAAAAAAAAAAAATCTACCTGCCAATGCAGGAGACATGGGTTTGATCCCTGGGTCAAGAAGATCCCCTGGAGAAGGAAATGGCAACCCTCTCTGGTATTCTTGCCTGGAGAATCCCATGGACAGAGGAGCCTGGTGGGTTATATAGTCCATGGGGTCACAGAGTCAGACACGACTTCACAACTAAACAACAACAAACCAGAGAGGATATTTGCCTGTATTTCCTTTCCTTTTAGCATCTTTGGTTTTAATGGCAGGGTAATGCTGGCCTCTTAGGATGAATTAGGAAGTGCTCCCACAACTTTGGCTTTTTTTTAGAAGAGATGGGGAAGGATAAGTATTCTTTATAAATATCTGGTCAAATTCATGAGTATAGCATTTCTTCTTTGGTAGAAAACATTTATTTTAAAAGGTCTTTGATTATTTACTCTCCCTACTAATTATAACTAACAGAATTATAATTATATAAAGGTCAGAATTATAATTATATAAAGTTTTCATTCCAATCCCAAAGAAGGGCAATGCCAAAGAATGTTCAAACTACCTCACAATTGCACTCATCTCACACACTAGCAAAGTAATGCTCAAAATTCTCCAAGCCAGGCTTCAACAGTCCATGAACTGTGAACTTCCAGATGTTCTAGCTGGATTTAGAAAATGCAGAGGAATTTGAGATCAAATTGCCAAGATCCATGGCTCATAGAAAAAGCAAGAGAATTCCAGAAAACATCTACTTCTGCTTTATTGATTACAGCAAAGCCTTTGACTGTGTAGATCATAACAAAATACGGAAAATTCTTCAAGAGATGGGAATACCAGCCCACCTATCCTGCCTGCTGAGAAATCTGTATACAGGTCAAGAAGCAACAGTTAGAACTGGACATGGAACAACAGACTGGTTCCAAATTGGGAGAGGAGTATATCAAGGTTGTATATTGTCACCCTCCTTATTTAACTTATGTGCAGAGTATATCATGCAAAATGCGAGTCTGGATGAAGCACAGGCTGGAATCAAGATTCCCGGGAGAAATATCAATAGCCTCAGAAATGCAGATGACACTACCCTTATGACAGAAGGTAAGGAGGAACTGAAGAACCTCTTGATGAAGGTGAAAGAAGAGAGTGAAAAAACTGGCTTAAAACTCAGCATTCCAAAAACTAGGATCATGCTATCTGGTCTCATCACTTCATGGCAAATAGATGGGGAAACAATGGA